>NC_057813.1:125923616-126015726 GCF_018294505.1 Triticum aestivum | reverse complement strand
TAACTTGTCTGAGTACAGACAACTAGTAAAATAAAAGAGGCTTGGAAAGCCTAGCTATACTACGTGGTCCTTCACAAGCTCAGGGTCACCACCTGGGTCTTTAGCCTACTCGTTGATGTCAACGTCTACATAGAACCCATCAGAAGGGGGTTGCAGCGTCTTCTGTAAAATGTAGATTATAGCAACATGAGTACAAAGGTACTCAGCAAGACTTACATCAGATCCTACATACATGCATAGTATCAAGAAGGGTTGGTGGAGTTATTGCAGCAAGCCAGCTTTGACTCTTGGCTAGGCTATTCTACGATACTCCAATTGAAATGGTTTTGCGCACACGAGTCCACTACTCACCACTTCAATACACTACCGAGGATCCACCTCCGTCTTCCTACGGAAGAGCCATCCTCGGCACTCACACTTATCTTGAGGCTTTTAGTAGTTTCCATTTACTTGTCTATGAACTGTATAGGCAACCAAGTAGTCCTTTACCGCGGACGCGGCTATTCGAATAGATCATGTTAACCCTGCAGGGGGTACTTCTTCATACACGCTCTCACCACTTACCGTCGTTTACACGACATGTACTCGGCAACCTTCAAGCGGAAGCCCAACGTGGGTGTCGGCCACGACCTACCTAATCACCTAAGCCTCCAGTCCAGGTTTATCGCCTATTCAGGTTCCATCCGCAGGGAGTCCGGCCGAGGTTTCCCATACGGCCCTGAACGATGTGAACAGGGTTCCCGAGATACCTAACGGGTATTCGGTACACCCGGCCACGTACCTACCGCATCACAGCCCACCCCTACGGTCAGCGCTGTCCACGGCCTCCAGTAGGCTACAAACACCAGAAACTACTTGCAACTCCTGGACGGAGAACTAGGGTGAATAAGAAGCCGAGAGGGTCCATTGGTTTCGGGCCCAATGCATGGTAGTAGCTGATTCTTAAATCACACATACAGATCTCAGTGCTTAAGGTCGGTTTCAATGAAACAACCCACCATGTACTCCTACATGGCCTCTCATCGATACCTTTACCAAATCGTGTTCACCACACCACTCTCATTACCGACATAACATTTCACTCTAGCCCATCACCCAGATGAACCAGACCTGACACGACTCTAAGCATAGCAGGCATAGCAAGGTAGGAACAACACATACATATGGCTCAATCAACTCCTACACATGCTAGTGGGTTTCATCTAGTTACTGTGGCAATGACAGGTCATGCAGAGGAAATGGGTTCAACTACCGTAGCACACAGCAGTTTGAAACGCGTTGTCTTAATGCAGTAAAGGAGAGCAGGAGCGAGAACATGGGATTGTATCGATATGATCAAATGGTTGGTTGCTTGCCTGATGGTTCGATGCACTGATACGGTTCTTCGTTAGGGTAATCACGGTACTCCTCGGGGGCAGAACCTGTCGCAAAGGACATCGGTACACAACATCACCAAACAATGTGCAACAATATGATGCATGCATGAAACATGGCAATATGAGTGTGTTGGGCTAATGCAACTAAAGCCAGAAGGGTTTGAACAAATTTGAATCAAGGATTCAAATTTCAAATTCAAATATGGCCTTTTAAAGTGCTTTTCCTTGTTCTGCTTGAAACATCAATTTAACTTGTTTGATCATGCATGAAAATAGTACAGATGGATAGATTGGATTTTTCTGATCATTTTTCATATATAATTTGTCCAATTTGGAGTTACAGAATAAAAGTTATGAATTTTTGAAGTTTAAATAATATTCTGGAATTTCCTGATTTAAATTAAATCCAGAAATATAATTATTGCGCCAGCATGACGTCAGCATGACGTCAGTGGTCAACTGCGGCTGGCTGAAGTCAAACCTGACGTGTGGGGTCCACACGTCAGTGACAGAGGGGCTTTAACAGGATTAAATTAATCCTAATTAGGGATTAGTGGCGCTGGGGCCCACTGTCAGTGTCAGGGGGGGTTGACTAACAGTAGTTAGGACTAACTAACCACCTGTCCGACAGGGCCCACGCGTCAGTGACCCTGGGGGGTCAAACCCCAGGTCGGACAAGTCAAACCCCACCGGCGACATGACGCCGGCGAGGTCCGAGACGGCGGCGAGAGTGCTTTTTGCCATTCCGGCAACCAAATGGACGGCGGAAGGCATCTACGTGTTGCTGAGGTTGAGCCGCGACTATTGGTGGTGGTGGTTGGGCTCGGGGTGGCCGGAGTTGACGGCGGCGAGCTCGGCTGCGGCGGCCGGAGTTCGGGTGCGGTCGGGATCAGTGTTGCAGGGGGTTTGGGGAGGCGTTGGTGCGTGCTGCGTGCTCCTGGTGAGGTGGGGAGCACGATGGTGTGCTCGGTTGGGCGCTACGGCGACCGTGGCCACGACGGCGACATCGCCGGCGGCGTGGAGCTCTCGGCCAAGGTGGGGCTAGGGCCTAGAGGTCGGGAGAGACCAGGGAAGAAGGGGGAAACGATCCGGGGGCTCACCGCGGAGCTGCAGGGATGGTTAGCGGGCTCGGGGACGCGCTGATGACGGTGAATTCGACGGCGACGACGGTCGGAGCCCGAAGAGGGGAACGGCAACGTGGCGGCGATGCAGGGCTTCCGGGGAGCTGTGGAGCGGTGGGGAGGAAGAGGGAGTCGAGGCGGAGCTCCTGAGCTAGTCGGGGGAGCGAGGGGTGGTCGGAGACGGTGGCTATGGCGAACGGCGGCGACGGTGGTGTTCGGCCGTGAGAGAGAGAGAGAGGGAGCAGCACCGGAGAGAGAGAGGGATAAGGCCAGGGGATCGGGGCGGCACCGAGAAGAAACGCCGCGGCGTCGCGCTGGCGAGGGAGGCAGGCAGACGGGCTGGTGGCGTGGCGCTCCGGCCGTGCGCGCGCGCCGGCCACACGCCTGGCCGACTGGCGCCAGGAGGACGACGGCGGTGGTGGGCTGGGCTGGCTTGCTGGGCCGGCCAGCTGGCTGGGCCGCACAGGTAAGTTTTTCCCTTTTTTTTCTGTTTCTGTTTTTATTTAATATATCTGCAACTTTGTTGAATTAAATAAAATACCTAGGCAACTCCAAAAATCACCAAACTATTCCTGGCCCATAGTTGGATTATTTCCAACATGAAACATTTTAGTTTGGAGATATTTGAGCATTTAAATATTTTATATTATTTTAAATGCCCAAATTCAAATATTTATGATTTAAATCAAAAACCCTAGGATGGCCTAGGAAAATGTGCACCACTTTTGACAGAGGTTCTGAACCAAGGCAAAAATGATGGGCATTTTAGAAGGGCATTTCAGGTTCATTGAAAAATTATTTTAGTAACCCTAGTTGGTTTCAGAGGGGACTGGGGGTTCTGTCATCCCCATTTCAAGTTTCTGATGAAAGAGTAAACATGATGCAACACTCTAATGCATGACTAGCTAGGGTGTGACAACTCACCCCCACTCAAAAGAATCTCGTCCCGAGATTTGGGTTCCTCCGAGAAGAAGGCGGGATATTCAAGTCGAAGACGATCCTCCCTTTCCCAAGTTGCTTCATCCTCAGAATGGTGCGACCATTGAACCTTGAGAAACTTGATATTATGACGTCGCGTGGTACGTTCGGCTTGATCGAGGATACGAATGGGGTACTCTCGATATGTAAGATCATCTTGGAGATCAAGCGTTTTGTGGTCCACTTCACGGATAGGATCCGAGAAGCAACGCCTGAGTTGAGAAACGTGGAAGACATCGTGAACTCTGGAGAGGTGCGGAGGTAGTTCCAACTGGTAGGCAACTTCTCCTCGTTTGGCAAGAATGCGAAAAGGTCCAATGTAACGAGGAGCCAATTTGCCTTTGATACCGAAACGATGGGTTCCCTTCAGAGGGGTGACCCGAAGATAAGCTTTCTCGTCAACCTCGAAAGTCATAGCCTTATGTTTTCGGTCATATTGACTCTTTTGACGGGATTGGGCTGTTTTCAACTTTTCACGAACGATACGAACTTGTTCTTCTGCTTCCTGAATCATATCCGGGCCAAAGAATTGTCTTTCCCCGGTCTCTGACCAGTTAAGGGGTGTTCGACATCGTCGTCCATAGAGAACTTCAAAAGGGGCTTTTCCCAAGCTAGATTGATAGCTGTTGTTGTAAGCGAATTCGGCAAATGGAAGGCACTTCTCCTAGTCCATTCCGAATGAGATAACAGAGGCTCGAAGCATGTCTTCTAGAATTTGGTTGACGCGTTCCACTTGACCACTCGACTGAGGGTGGAAAGCGGTGCTAAAGGAAAGACGGGTTCCCATAGCATTTTGGAAACTTTCCCAAAATCGAGAGGTGAAAAGACTTCCTCGATCCGAGTTAATTTCCAAAGGAACACCATGGAGAGACACTATTCGGGAGATGTACAAATCTGCCAGCTTGCTAGCGGTTATACTCTCATGAACAGGTAAGAAGTGGGCTACTTTGGAAAGACGATCGACCACGACGAAAATAGCATTATTCCCTCTCTTGGTCCTGGGAAACCCGGTAATGAAATCCATACCAATTTTATCCCATTTCCATTCAGGAATAGCTAAGGGTTGAAGGGTGCCAGCAGGCCGTTGGTGCTCTGCTTTTACACGACGACAGACGTCGCAATTTGCAATATACTGAGCAATTTCTCTCTTCATCCTAGTCCACCAGAACCTCTGGCGTAGGTCCTGATACATCTTAGTACTACCGGGATGAATAGTGAGAGGAGATTCATGAGCTTCCTTAAGGATTAATCGCCTTAGGTTGCGCACTTTGGGAACTACTAGTCGATCCCCGAAGTATACGACTCCTTGATCATTAATGGAGAAACAATCCGCAATTCCTTTCTGAATGTTCCTCTTGATGCGGGAGATTCCCGGATCTACCTTCTGTGCTTTGATAATTTGATCCGTAAGGGTAGGTTTTGCCACCAAGGTGGAGAGAAAACCTTGAGGAACAATGTGAAGGTTAAGCTTCCGAAATTCCTCATGGAGAAGCGGTTGACTTTGTTGTAACATCAGGTTGTTACAATAAGATTTACGACTTAGCGCATCAGCCATGACGTTGGCTTTCCCTGGGGTGTAGGTTATTCCTAAGTCGAAGTCAGTGATCAATTCAACCCAACGTCTCTGCCTGAGATTCAAATCCGGTTGGGTGAAAATATACTTCAGACTTTGGTGATCAGTGAATATTTCGCAATGATTACCGAGGAGGTAATGTCGCCAGGTCTTAAGTGCATAGACTACGGCTGCAAGCTCTAGATCATGAGTAGGATAATTCTCCTCATGTGGGTGCAATTGCCGTGAAGCGTAAGAAATTACGTGTCGATCTTGCATGAGAATGCAACCTAGTCCTTGTCGCGAGGCGTCGCAGTAGATAACAAAGTCCTTGGAGAAGTCTGGCGGTACCAGCACGGGAGCAGAAGTCAGGCGTCTTTTCAGTTCCTGAAAGCTGTGCTCACATTGTGGAGTCCATTCGAACTTCTTATCTTTCTTGAGGAGTTCGGTTAGAGGTTTGGCAACCTTGGAGAAGTTCTCGACAAAGCGACGACAATAGCTCGCTAAGCCTAGAAAACTCCGAACTTGCTTGACCGATTCGGGTGGAGTCCAGTTAAGGACGGCTTGAACTCGCTCAGGGTTAACAGCAATACCTTTACTAGATATTACATGACCCAGATAGGTCACTTCTGACAACCAGAATTCACATTTAGAGAATTTGGCATAAAGGCGATGCTCTCGAAGTTTCTTCAACACTAGCCTTAGATGTTCGGCATGTTCTTCCTCGTTCTTGGAGTAGATGAGTATATCATCGAGATAAACTACGACGAATTTATCCAAATACTCCATGAAGATTGAGTTCATTAACCGAGAAAAGGTGGCTGGAGCGTTGGTTAAACCGAAGGACATGACGGTGTACTCGTATTGGCCATAACGAGTAACAAAGGCCGTTTTAGGAATGTCCCCGTTTCTGATTTTGATTTGATGGTAGCCCAACCTCAAATCCATCTTGGAGAAGACTGAGGATCCAGCGAGCTGATCATACAGGTCGTTGATCCTGGGAAGCGGGTATTTGTTCTTGATTGTGACCAAGTTGACAGGTCGGTAATCTACAACCATCCGGTCCGTACCATCCTTCTTCTTGACGAATAGGACGGGGCAAGCCCACGGAGATGAGCTAGGGCGGATGAAACCCTTTTTTAAGGACTCATCGAGTTGTTTCTTAAGCTCGGCTAGTTCTAGAGGTGCCATCTTGTAGGGTCTTCTAGCAATCGGAACGGTTCCTGGAATGAGGTCTATTACGAACTCAACATCCCTGTCAGGTGGAACACCTGGCAATTCCTCTGGGAAGACATCCGGGAAGTCACGGACTACCGGAACGTCCTCAAGGTCTGGCAAAGGGCTGGCGTTAAGATAATATAATTGTCGCTTGGCTATTCGGGTCAAGACATGGACTATCTTCCCCGAAGGATGGGTGAGTTGAACAGTCCTAGAGAAGCAATCAATTTGGGCATGATGAGCTGACATCCAGTCCATACCTAGAATGATATTAATATCTGAAGATTTAAGGGCTATCAAAGACGCAAGGAAAACAAGTCTGTCGACTTGGATCTCATTTCCATAACTTACCCTAGAGGTCTGCCATCTAGACCCAGGGGTAGAGATTTCCATAGTGGATGGCATGTCACAGAATGCAACGTTATGCAAACGAGCATAATTTTCAGATATAAAGGAATGAGAGGCTCCTGTATCGAAAAGGACAGATGCCGGGTGGCAATTAACAAGAAGCGTACCGAGAACGACGTTGGGATCCTCTTGAGCTTCTTCGGCAGAGACACAGTTGACATGGCCACGTGAAGCGGTGACCGGCTTGGCGTGGAATACTTTTCCTGTCGGCTTGCCACGGCCAACAGCTTTAGCAGATTGATTGGGGTTGGTCTGGGGGCATTCACGCATATAGTGACCAGATTCCCCACACTTGAAACAAGTCACGGAACTGGTACGTGGAGGAACATTATAGGTTGGACCCCCATAGGGCTTGGCTGGAGCAGACTGTTGAACGGGGCGAGGCGCCTGGAAAGATGGCCTCGGTGTGAACCTGGGTGGCAGGGCGGTGTTGGGTACCCACACGCGGCGCTTCTGAGGACCAGCACCGGACGAGGAACCCATGTCACGTCCATGCTTGCGTGTTGCGTCATAGTCAGTCTGACCAGTTTCAGCACTGATGGCTTTGTTGACAAGTTTCGAAAAAGATGTGCACTCATGCAGACGGAGGTCGCGGCGAAGCTCAGGACTAAGGCCCTTACGGAACCTTGCTTGCTTCTTGGCGTCAGTAGACACTTCCTCAGTTGCATATCAGGCGAGATTACCGAACTCTCTGCTATAGGCATCCACAGAAAGTCGGCCTTGGGTGAAACTGCAAAATTCTTCACGTTTACGGTCCATGAGACCCTCCGGAATGTGATGTTCACGGAAAGCCTCGCTGAATTCAGCCCAAGTTGTGACATGGCCCGCTGGGCGCATAGCTCCATAATTCTCCCACCATAGACTGGCGGGGCCTTCAAGATGATATGCAGCAAAGGTGACCTTGTCAGCCTCCGCTACCAGCGCGGAACGCAGTTTGTGAGAGATACTGCGAAGCCAGTCATCAGTGTCGAGAGGCTCGACGGAGTGGTGGAACGTGGGTGGATGCAATTTGATAAAATCACTGAGTGACACCACGTTAACCCTCTGATGGTGTGCTGTATTCTGTTCAATACGCTCCAACAAACGGTTTGTCTCCCGCTTGTTTCTCTCAGCTTCCATCATCACCTCGGCTACTGAAGGAGGATGAGGCAGATTTTCATTCCTGGCTTCACTGCCTTCGGCCTGCTCTTGGGAAGCAGGGTTAGCGCGCGTGTTGACCATCCTAGGTAAACAAGACAATGATTTAGTCAGAATGATAAAATTCCGACATAGGATACATAATGTAAGGAATAACTCGGAATGCAAGATGATCATCCGTATGACATGGTAGATACAGAAACTGCTTCTTTTATTCCATCGTCATACACACCATACAGGGTTTAGTACAAGACCAAACAAAGTACTAATACGGTGAAAAGAGGATTACATCTCATCGGAGGCATTCCAAGCTCCTATACATTATTTTTCTACACCTCCGGAAGGAGTACAAACTAGGTCATATCCCACGAGTCACGCAGGACGATAGACGACATAGCTAGTGCGAACCAGTGTTACTACCACTAACTCAGACCGATCCGTAGTAGTCCTCGTAGAAGTCACCTCCATAGCCTGGAAGTTCAACATGATCATCCGGAAACAGACGGTCTCGCGGAGCTTGTGGACCATAGGGGCTAGGATGAGGCCTTGGACCAACAAACGGTGGCCTGCGGGGACCGCGAGGTGGGGTGATGCCTCCTACATCACGCCAAACCATCACGTCCGGCAGAGCAGATCTCACAGGATAGAGATCGCACATATCTGAATATCCAGCTTGCACCGCCGGTGCGAACCGAGTCAAAGTGGCCCAGTGGTCAGCACGGGTATTGAAGAGCTCTAACCTTAAGGCCCGATTTTCACGGTCCTTATCCTCGAGCATCTCAGCAGTGGTGCGAGTCCGTGAATCCTCCTGAGTGGAGTCAGCATAGATAGCCTGGAGATACCCTTGTGCTCCCGGAAGTGATCCTGGCATATACCGGAAGTCAGAGTCCCGAAATAGACCAGATCTGACTCGCATAATGGTTATCATAGAGTAGGCGGCGTCCTGCACAGCCATCTCAATGGTAACCCCGAGTCCATAGGAACAGTGAAGAGGCTCGATGGATCCAGGATAAGATGGAAATATCCTGACAGTGCAGAGATACTGGCTTTGATTGAAGTCCCGGAATTGCTCTTCGACCGTGTACTCAGGATACCAGCGGTATCCAGCCTCAGTCATTACCCTGACCAACTTAGCAGTATGGCCGGGTACATCTAGGCATCGAGTCAGGCGAACCACTTGATTGAGGTCGCGAGTGGCCATCTGAAAGCACAATCATAATGCAAAGGCATTTAGAATTTCTAGCAAAATTTCGGCAGCATAACAGCTGTAAATGCTCAAAAAGGATTTGAGACATTTGACAAAGGATTTCGTACACACTCAACATCATCATATCAAAGTTCTGAACCATTCTGACTACATAATGTGGTAGTAGAACTGAACTAGGCTTGTAACCATCAAACTTATAAGGTACTACTGATTAGTAACACGTGATCCTGATAGAAAGAATAGATCCTAATTCCTTATCCCCGGTGGAAGAATGGACTGACTCAGATCAGAATGTCATAAGGTATAAGGAGTAAAAAGAGCCTTACGTTCCAACCCACAAGCAATTCCCCTACATATAGCTAAAGAATTTCTAGACTCAACATCGACCAGTTTGGCTTGGAGAACCTACAGGCAGTCCGGCTCTGATGCCAACGCTGTCAGGACCCCGACTCAATGTCACATCGATCTAGCTGGTAACACCTCATATCACTTTGCGGCCTCACGCACGGTATCCCCACGGGTGTCGTCTTACCTTTTCCCGGGACCGTTTGCGCCTTTTGGCTCACGTATATGATAGTGTCGCTAGCATCCATATGATAAAGAGCCCGGGCTGACATGACTAGTCGTAAACCCAAAGTGGCACAGACTTACAGGGACAGGCATCCATGACCCAGCTTCGAACGTGTCGGTCATCAGCAAGTGGGTCCGGGCTGTAGCACTGGGCTAGCAGGACTCCGGTAAACCGGGCTGTAGCGGGCTAACAGGACTCCGGTACTCAAAGTGTGACATTTCCCCGAAGGGACAGACACAAGAACGAAGAAGGACACATGCCGGCCAGCCTAAGTGTTCCAGAGCAGTAGCAAGCTACCATGGCTCAGCGGTAACACTAGGAGACATTTCCCGGTAAGAGAGGCTACTAAAGATAAACAACTAGATAGTCAGATCCCACACATACCAAGCATTTCAATCATACACACAATATGCTCGATATGTGCAAATACAACGAAGCATCACAACATGACTCTATGACACAAGTACTTTATTTAAGGCTCAGTGAGCCATACATAACATACACAAAGGTACGGGTCTCACGACCCCACATACAAGTCATACAGTCATACAAACCAGCAGCGGAAGTAACTTGTCTGAGTACAGACAACTAGTAAAAATAAAAGAGGCTTGGAAAGCCTAGCTATACTACGTGGTCCTTCACAAGCTCAGGGTCACCACCTGGGTCCTTAGCCTACTCGTTGATGTCAACGTCTACATAGAACCCATCAGAAGGGGTTGCAGCGTCTTCTGTAAAAATGTAGATTATAGCAACATGAGTACAAAAGTACTCAGCAAGACTTACATCAGGTCCTACATACATGCATAGTATCAAGAAGGGTTGGTGGAGTTATTGCAGCAAGCTAGCTTTGACTCTTGGCTAGACTATCCTACGATACTCCAACTTGAAATGTTTTGCGCACACGAGTCCACTACTCACCACTTCAATACACTACCGAGGATCCACCTCCGTCTTCCTACGGAAGAGCCATCCTCGGCACTCACACTTATCTTGAGGATTTTAGTAGTTTCCATTTACTTGTCTATGAACTGTATAGGCAACCAAGTAGTCCTTTACCGCGGACGCGGCTATTCGAATAGATCATGTTAACCCTGCAGGGGTGTACTTCTTCATACACGCTCTCACCACTTACCGTCGTTTACACGACATGTACTCGGCAACCTTCAAACGGAAGCCCAACGTGGGTGTCGGCCACGACCTACCTAATCACCTAAGCCTCCAGTCCAGGTTTATCGCCTATTCAGGTTCCATCCGCAGGGAGTCCGGCCGAGGTTTCCCATACGGCCCCGAACGATGTGAACAGGGTTCCCGAGATACCTAACGGGTATTCGGTACACCCGGCCACGTACCTACCGCATCACAGCCCACCCCTACGGTCAGCGCTGTCCACGGCCTCCAGTAGGCTACAAACACCAGAAACTACTTGCAACTCCTGGACGGAGAACTAGGGTGAATAAGAAGCCGAGAGGGTCCATTGGTTTCGGGCCCAATGCATGGTAGTAGCTGATTCTTAAATCACACATACAGATCTCAGTGCTTAAGGTCGGCTTCAATGAAACAACCCACCATGTACTCCTACATGGCCTCTCATCGATACCTTTACCAAATCATGTTCACCACACCACTCTCATTACCAACATAATCATTTCACTCCAGCCCATCACCCCGATGAACCAGACCTGACACGACTCTAAGCATAGCAGGCATAGCAAGGTAGAAACAACACATACATATGGCTCAATCAACTCCTACACATGCTAGTGGGTTTCATCTAGTTACTGTGGCAATGACAGGTCATGCAGAGGAAATGGGTTCAACTACCGTAGCACACAGCAGTTTGAATCGCGTTGTCTTAATGCAGTAAAAGAGAGCAGGAGCGAGAACATGGGATTGTATCGATATGATCAAATGGTTGGTTGCTTGCCTGATGGTTCGATGCACGGATACGGTTCTTCGTTAGGGTAATCACGGTACTCCTCGGGGACAGATCCTGTCGCAACGGACATCGATACACAAGCATCACCAAACAATGTGCAACAATATGATGCATGCATGAAACATGGCAATATGAGTATGTTGGGCTAATGCAACTAAAACCAGAAGTGTTTGAACAAATTTGAATCAAGGATTCAAATTTCAAATTCAAATATGGCCTTTTAAAGTGCCTTTTCTTGTTCTGCTTAAAACATCAATTTAACTTGTTTGATCATGCATGAAAATTGTACAGATGGATAGATTGGATTTTTCTGATCATTTTTCATATATAATTTGTCCAATTAGGAGTTACAGAATAAAAGTTATGAATTTTTTAAGTTTAATTAATATTCTGGAATTTCCTGATTTAAATTAAATCCAGAAATATAATTATTGCGCCAGCATGACGTCAGCATGACGTCAGTGGTCAACTGTGGCTGGCTGAGGTCAAACCTGACGTGTGGGGCCCACACGTCAGTGACAGGGGGGGTTAAACAGGATTAAATTAATCCTAATTAGGGTTAGTGGCGCTGGGGCCCACTGTCAGTGTCAGGGGGGGTTGACTAACAGTAGTTAGCGCTAACCTAACCACCTGGCCGACAAGGCCCACGCGTCAGTGACCCTGGGGGTCAAACCCCAGGTCGGACAAGTCAAACCCCACCGGCGACATGACGCCGGCGAGGTCCGAGACGGCGGCGAAAGTGCTTTTTGCCATTCCGGCAACCAAATGGACGGCGGAAGGCATCTACGTGTTGCTGAGGTTGAGACGCGACTATTGGTGGTGGTGGTTGGGCTCGGGGTGGCCGGAGTTGACGGCGGCGAGCTCGGCTGCGGCGGCCGGAGTTCGGGTGCGGTCGGGATCAGTGTTGCAGGGGATTTGGGGAGGCGTTGGTGCGTGCTGCGTGCTCCTGGTGAGGTGGGGAGCACGATGGTGTGCTCGGTTGGGCGCTACGGCGACCGTGGCCACGACGGCGACATCGCCGGCGGCGTGGAGCTCTCGGCCAAGGTGGGGCTAGGGCCTAGAGGTCGGGAGAGACCAGGGAAGAAGGGGGAAACGATCCGGGGGCTCACCGCGGAGCTGCAGGGATGGTTAGCGGGCTCGGGGACGCGCTGGTGACGGTGAATTCGACGGCGACGACGGTCGGAGCCCGAAGAGGGGAACGGCGACGTGGCGGCGATGCAGGGCTTCCGGGGAGCTGTGGAGCGGTGGGGAGGAAGAGGGAGTCGAGGCGGAGCTCCTGAGCTAGTCGGGGGAGCGAGGGGTGGTCGGAGACGGTGGCTATGGCGAACGGCGGCGACGGTGGTGTTCGGCCGTGAGAGAGAGAGAGAGGGAGCAGCACGGGAGAGAGAGAGGGATAAGGCCAGGGGATCGGGGCGGCACCGAGAAGAAACGCCGCGGCGTCGCGCTGGCGAGGGAGGCAGGCAGACGGGCTGGTGGCGTGGCGCTCCGGCCGTGCGCGCGCGCCGGCCACACGCCTGGCCGACTGGCGCCAGGAGGACGACGGCGGTGGTGGGCTGGGCTGGCTTGCTGGGCCGGCCAGCTGGCTGGGCCGCACAGGTAAGTTTTTCCCTTTTTTTTTCTGTTTCTGTTTTTATTTAATATATCTGCAACTTTGTTGAATTAAATAAAATACCTAGGCAACTCCAAAAGTCACCAAACTATTCCTGGCCCATAGTTGGATTATTTCCAACATGAAACATTTTAGTTTGGAGATATTTGAGCATTTAAATATTTTATATTATTTTAAATGCCCAAATTCAAATATTTATGATTTAAATCAAAAACCCTAGGATGGCCTAGGAAAATGTGCACCACTTTTGACAGAGGTTCTGAACCAAGGCAAAAATGATGGGCATTTTAGAAGGGCATTTCAGGTTCATTGAAAAATTATTTTAGTAACCCTAGTTGGTTTCAGAGGGGACTGGGGCTTCTGTCATCCCCATTTCAAGTTTCTGATGAAAGAGTAAACATGATGCAACACTCTAATGCATGACTAGCTAGGGTGTGACACCGGATCCACCTCGACAGCGACTCCACCACATGTCGGATCCATGAGCTCGTCGCGATCAGCGCCAAGTTCTTCACGATCGATAGCAAGAAGACGCTCGTACTCGCATCGAGCGCCGAAGAGAAGCGCGACATCAATCCGACAAGCGTGCTGGGCCCTCTGTTGACATGCATGCGCCAGGGGAACCAGGCGACTTGCCGTACGCGGTAGGTTGCCCTGGTTCACTCGTGAGCTGCGGCAAGTCCAATGGCCCAGCACGAAGAACTTCAAGCCAGATGTACCAGAGAAGTACGACGGCAAGACGCATCCGTCGAAGTTCCTCAGCATCTACACCATTGCGGTGCAGGCTGCCGGGGACGGGACGACAAGATCCTTGCCAACTAGTTCCCGCTGGTGCTCAAGCCCAACGTCAGATCCTGGCTCATGTACTTGCCGGACAACTCCATATCCTCTTGGGCCGATCTATGCCATCAGTTTGTCAGCGCCTTCACAGGCGGCCACAAGCCTCATGGCCAAGAGAGTGACCTTCATCTGCTCGCCCGGAAGGAAGGAGAACCCCTGCGCAAGTACATTCAGAGATTCAGCAATGTACAGCACAACATCCCAGACGTCCACCCTGCCGCGGTGATCAGCGCGTTCCATCAGAACGCGCGAAACCGCAGGATGCGGGAGGAAATGGCGATGTTTAAGATCAGAGACGTCAGTGAGCTATATGCCCTGGCCGACAAGTGTGCACGTGCTGAGGAAGGGAGGAGACTCCCCGGAGAGAATATAGGAGCAGGAGGGTCTGACAGTGAGGATGCTGCCCCGGCAAAGAAAAACTGGCGGCGGAATAACAGGAAGAAGAAAAGAAAAGAGGTGCTAGTCGTCGAGCAGTCCGACAACGGTGGTGGCGCCAAGAAAGCCAAAGCTGGTGACTCCGGCAAGGAGATTACCGCAGAGGCTGTGGCGGTCGCCGACAAGCAGGACGGTACCAACAAGCAGTACTGCAAGATCCACCGCACCAAGGGCCACGATCTCCAGAGCTGCAAGAAAGTCGAGCAGCTTGTTGAGCAACAGAAAGCTGAATACGAGCGGCGCGACAAGGAGAAAGCCCAGGAAGGTGCTGGAGGATCCGGCAAGAAACGTCCCGGCCGAGGAGGACGCCGCGGCAAGGCCAAGCAGCGGCAAGGAGATAGACCTCGTCGCGGCCGCGACAAGGATGAAGATGACGACGACGAGGAAGACATGGATGATGAGGAGACTGATGAGCAGGAGTTCCAGAAAGCCACAGAGGTCCTGTGCATTGACGGCAGTGCTTCTCTGCATACTTCGCACCGCCAGCTCAAGCAGTGGGTGCGGGAAGTTAATGTAGCAGAACCACCCGTTGAGTCACGCAAGCCTCTGAAATGGTCCAGCACACCTATCATCTTTGATATTGAGGACCACCCTGATCGCATAACTGCAGTCGGGTGCTTGCCGATGTTGGTTTCACCAACTATCCGCAACCTCAAGGTCACTAAGATGTTAGTTGACGGCGGGGCCGGCTTGAACCTGATCTCCTCCGCGGTGCTCCAGAAACTCCAAATCCCTGACAGCGAGCTCGAAGAAACCGACACATTTCAAGGAATCAACCCGGGAAGGAGCAAGCCGAAGGGAAAGATCACGTTGCCGGTAACATTTGGCAGCGAGTTGAACTTCAGGACTGAGAGGGTCACTTTTGACGTTGCTGACTTCCCATTGCCTTACAATGGGATACTCGGCCGTCCAGCACTCGCCAAATTCATGGCAGCCTCTCACTATGCCTACAATATGCTGAAGATGCCAGGCCCGATAAGTGTCATCTCTGTCCCTGGCGACAAGAAGGATGCTCTTATCTGCGCCGACAAGATCTACCGGGAAGCAGTAGCCACAACAGATCGCAAATCACTTGCCGCTGAAGCTCCCGGGGGGAAGAAGAAGACCAAGTCCGGCAAGAGTTCTGATGCCCACTCCGGCAAGCGCACCTCTTCGGAGTGCTGCGCTACCGTCGAGGACGCAATATCGAGCTCCACCGGCAAGTGTAAGAAGGCGATGGCAGCTCCACCTGAGACCAAGAAGGTGTCCGCCAAGGAGGACAACACTGGTGGTACCTTCACCATCAGTGCCACTCTGGCCCCAAAATAGGAAAGCGTGCTCGTTGCTTTCCTGTGGGCGAATGTCGACGTGTTTGCGTGGCAACCGTCTAACATCCCCGGTGTTCCCAGGAAAGTAATTGAGCACCACCTTGCCGTCTGTCCTCATGCGCGTCCCGTCAAGCAGAAAGTCAGGAAACAGGCAGTGGAGCACCAAGAATTCATCGCAGAAGAAATCAAGAAGTTGGAAGCAGCAGTCCTTGTCAGAGGGGTGCTCCATCCTACGTGGTTGGCCAATCCTGTAGTCGTGCGCAAGGCAAATGGGAAATGGAGGCTTTGTATCGACTTTACCAATGTTAATAAAGCTTGTCCCAAAGACCCATTTCCTTTGCCGCGCATCGACCAGATTGTTGACTCCACGGCTGGATGTGATTTGCTTTCATTTCTTGATGCATACTCAGGATACCATCAGATCTTCATGGCAGAAGAGGATGAGGAGAAGACCGCATTCATCACCCCGTGTGGCACGTACTGTTTCGTACGGATGCCTTTCGTTTTGAAGAATGCTGGCTCAACATTTGCAAGGGTAGTCCACCACGCTTTTGAGCCACAGATGCACAGAAATGTGGAAGCCTACATGGATGACATAGTGGTCAAGAGCAAGGACAGGGCGACCCTGATTCAAGATTTAGACGAAACATTTGCAAATCTACACAAGATCAACCTCAAGCTTAACCCCGAGAAGTGCGTTTTTGGAGTCCCCTCCGGCAAGCTTCTCGGGTTCTTTGTGTCTCAACGCGGAATTGAGGCCAATCCCGACCAGATCAAGGCCATTGAACAGATTGAGGCACCGAAGCGCGTCAAGGATGTACGAAGGCTTGCCGGTTGCTTGGCTGCTCTCAGCAGGTTTATCTCTAGGTCTGCTGAGTGCGCCCTGCCGTTTTCAAAATATTGAAAAAGGCAGGTCCAATGAAATGGACTTCGGAGGCGGAGGCTGTGCTGCAGGACTTGAAGAGATACCTGTCCTCCACTCCGACACTTGTCGCACCTAAGCCACAAGAGAAGTTGTTGCTGTATATAGCGGCAACCAATCAAGTGGTTAGTGCTGTGTTAGTGGCAGAGAGGGAGGCAGATGACGAGCCAGCAACCACGGCAGACACATCCAGCGACAAGCAGAGGACTTCACCTGCAAGCTCTGGTCCCGACAAGGATGGATCTGCGCAGGAGCATGACAAGTTGCAGAAGAGAATGGTGCAGCGCCCAGTTTACTTTGTCAGTTCCCTTCTGCAGGGGGCTAGGTCAAGGTACTCTAGTGTGCAGAAGTTACTTTTCGACCTCCTCGTGGCCTCGAGAAAGCTGCGCCATTACTTCCAAGCACATGAGATCACAGTCGTCACTCATTTTCCGCTGAAGAGGATACTGCAAAATCCAGAAGTGACAGGCAGGATTGTCGAGTGGGCGCTAGAACTGTCAAGCTTTGGCCTCAAGTTTGAAAGTACTTCAACTATCCAAAGCAGAGCATTGGCAGAGTTCATAGTAGAGTGGACGCCAACACAAGATGAAGAAATTCCGGAGACGAGCATCCCCGTCAAGGAGGCAAGCAAAGAGTGGTTGATGTACTTTGATGGTGCCTTCTCGCTGCAAGGCGCCGGTGCAGGCGTGCTGCTTGTCGCACCCACCGGAGAGCACCTCAAGTATGTAGTCCAAATGCACTTTCCCAAGGAGCAAGCAACCAACAATACTGCAGAGTATGAAGGATTGCTTGCCGGTCTCAGGGTCGCAGCAGACCTTGGGATCAAGAAGCTCATTGTCAGGGGTGACTCACAGCTTGTCGTCCGCCAAGTGAACAAGAACTATCAGAGTCCGTTGATGGAAGCATATGTTGATGAAGTGAGAAAGCTAGAAGAGCACTTTGACGGCCTACAGATGGAGCATGTCCCGAGAGCTCAGAATGACATTGCTGATGGCCTGTCAAAGTGCGCCGCACTAAAGTTACCTGTGGAACCAGGGATCTTTGTGCTCAAGCTGACTCAACCGTCTGTAACACCATCAACTGGACAGAACAAGAAGAGGAAGTTGATTTCTGGTGACTATTTTCCGGCAGAGCTCCCTGAAGCCGCCGCCAAGAAAGTCCCCAAGCTCAACACCAAGGGTGCTGAGGAGCAGTCTGCTCCAGCAAGCCTTATTGTTTGTTCCGTCGTAGCAGACGCTCCCAACAAGCTTTGCTCCGGCAAGCTTGTCGGTGAACATCAAGCTCCGGCTGAGCCGCAGGTTCTCGCCGTAGAAGCGGATGTTCCCACAGCAGCAGATGTGCCTTTAGTACTTGTTGTCGAGCCACAAGCTCCAGCATGGGCACAGCAGATTGTCCATTTCCTTCAAACAGGAGAACTTCCCGAAGAGCAAGAAGAAGCAGAAAAAGTAGCCCGGCAGTCAAGTATTTACCAGTTTGTTGACAGCACACTGTACAGAAGGAGACTCAACGGTGTGAAATTGAAGTGTATTCACCGGGAAGACGGACAAAAGCTGTTGGCAGAGATACATGGAGGCATATGTGGTAACCACATTGGCGCAAGAGCACTTGCCGGCAAAGCGTTCCGGCAAGGTTTCTTTTGGCCGACACCCTCCAGGATGCAACTACACAAGTAACCAAGTGTGAAGCGTGCCAGTTCCATTCCAAGCAGATACACCAGCCAGCTCAAGCTCTCCAGACGATCCCTTTATCCTGGCCATTTTTGGTCTGGGGGCTCGACATCCTTGGCCCCTTCCCCCGAGCTGTCGGGGGCTTTGAGTACTTGTACGTCGCAACCGACAAGTTCACAAAGTGGCTGGAAGTGGAAGCAGTGAGGAAGGTGACAGCACAGTCAGCAGTCAAGTTCTTCAGGTCGATTGTTTGCCGTTTCGGGATCCCTAACAGGATCATCACCGACAACGGCACGCAATTCACAAGCCGCACCTTCATGCAGTACGTCCAAGATCTTGGCGCCAAGGTCTGCTTTGCTTCTGTTGCTCATCCGAGAAGCAACGGTCAAGCAGAGAGGGCAAATGCTGAAGTGCTGCGCGGGCTCAAGACCAGACTTTCGACAGGCTGCGCAAGGTGGAAGAAACTGGATTGAGGAGCTACCGGTGGTTCTTTGGTCAATCAGGACGACGCCAAATCGAGCCACTGGCCAGACACCTTTCGCTCTAGTCTATGGAGCAGAGGCAGTTCTCCCCACGGAACTCGTATACGGGTCACCTCGAGTGCTCGCTTATGATGAGTTGGAGCAAGAGCAGCTGCGACAAGATGACGCGCTGCTCCTTGAGGAAGACCGTCTTCAGGCTGCTATACGAGCTGCTCGATACCAGCAAGCTTTGTGCCGCTACCATAGCCGCAAAGTTAATGCCAGAAGCTTCGAGGAAGGCGACCTTGTTCTTCGGCGCGTTCAGTCCGCCAAGAATTCCAACAACTTGACGCCAAAGTGGGAAGGCCCTTACCGGGTGAAACGAGTCACTAGGCCTGGCGCTGTCCGCCTTGAGACCGAAGATGGCACTCCGGTGAGCAACTCCTGGAACATTTAGCATCTTCGTAAGTTTTACCCGTAGGGCACGGTTGCCGGAACCCGTTCCGGCAACCACCTTTTGTACAAGTCTTGCCGATGTTGCATGTAATCCTTTGTACAAAGCCGGGCGCAGATCCCGTGCATAAGTAAAGCTCATGTGCTCCGCACATCTTGTCAATTTCTTGCATCATATTCTTTTTTGCATACGTTATCTGACACTTTGTGCAACACCTACCCCCGGTAAGCAATAACGAGCCGAAAGGCTCCATATCTTTATTTTCTCTTCTTTCCTCTTCTCAACAAAGGAAAGGAAGGTTCCTTCGCACACAAGTTTGCCGGGGGGGAAAGGAGAAGATAATGGTATGGACCAGGCGTCGTTTTGAGGAAGTTTTGCCTTGCCGGGAAGCAAACGACAGAAAAGCTAAGTTGCCAAAGTTTGAGCAATTGGTTTTAATTTTTAAGTTATCTTCCTCGAACGATCGTGCTTTGTATGGAAAACCTGTGCGCGGAGGAACCAACTCGTAGCTAGTTGCGCCCTTACTTTATTTCGAGTCCGCTCAACAACTTAAGTGTGCTGCAACTAGTCACGACAAGGTTTCTTGTCGGAAGCGGCACCACCAGCAGGCTGCTGACGTCCCGCACTCAGCGCTCGCGGCTCGGGTGCCTGCGCCCACAAGTTCCCTAAAAGCGTAGGGTAAAAACATACAAAGGAAGGAATCTAGTAAAGGAAATAACATAGCAGTCGATACCAGAAATAGAGTTATATTACAAGATAACTTGTCGCAGCTCTAACAGATTGATCTCATAATATGGCCAGCAGCGACAAGGAGAAAGAGAAAACGGGTGGCCTAATCTATGCGATTGCCCTCAACCCTCTTGATTTCGCTCACCTTGTCCACAATGGGTGCGACAAGGGCCTTGAGCGCATCCTGATCGGCATCCGACGGCAAGGATTTGAGGATGTTGGTTAGGTTGAGGCCTGGATTGCGGAAGGCCACCTTCATCAGCACCTTCTGGAGAGCCCCCGCGCAAATCCTGCGCGACTCGTCGGCCAGCTGCTTTGGGATCCTCTCCCGGAGTCGCTGGAGTGCCGTCGCCACGCCCTTGAAGAACAGGCTGAGCTTGGCGCTGGGTTGGAGATGCTCGTCGGAGGGATACCCAAAGTCCTCCATCCCCAGCTGCGCCAGCTCCCCGTCGATGACTGCGGCGATATTCACCAGCCCCTCGGTTCAGTGTTCCACAGTCTCCCTGAATGAGTTCTGGGTAACAGCGATACTCGCCAGCAGCGCCTCGTTGGCCTTGATCTTCTCCGACAAGGTCACCTCTCGCTCCCTGGTGACGTCCAGTGTCTAAGTCAACATGGCCAGCTTCAACTCCAGGTCTGCATTGGAATCCTTGGCGGCGCTGAGCTCCTTGCCCCTCTCAGTGAGAAGACCCTGCAGCTCACCATGAGCGGCAGCGTCCTTCTCGCGCTCGCGCTTAAGCACAGCAAGCTCCTCGCCGCTCGCCTTGAGATCTGCCTCCAGCTGCGCCACCTTCATCTCCAGTTCCTTCTTGGCGGCCTCAGCAGCTGCGGCGGCGTCCTTTGCTTCCTTGAGCGCCCCGCCTATTGCTTGCTCGCGCGCGGCAAGCTCCTCCTCGTGGCTGTCAAGATTGACCTTGCGCTGCGCCAACTCTCCCTCCTGCGCAGATAGCTTCTCGGCCGCAAGCCTTTGCTTCTCTTCAACCTCAGCCTTCTCGAGGAGGAAAGCTTTCCGCTCCCCGAGAAGTTGCTCCCGCTCCTCTGCCAAGGACCGGAGAGTTTCCTGCCTGAGGCCCCGGAGCTCCTCCACACACTTCTCAATGTCAACCCCCGCCTTCGCAACGAGCGCCTCTCTGGACGCCAGTTTGGCTTGGCGGGCGCGATAAAGAGACAGCAGCTTCCGCAGCAGCCGCTCCTCCTCAGACTCGTCGCTGCTGCTGCTTGGCGCGTCGACAAGCGCCAGCCCAGCGGAGGCGAGCACCTCTTCGTCGAAGGTTTCTCCTTCGACCGGCACCCAGGAACTTGACGCCCAGGGAAGCTTGATGAAGATAACGTCACCGGCCTTCAAGTAGGCGCCGGGCTGAGGCTCTTCGGAGCCTGGCTCCGCAGCAGCGCCGGAGGGATCGGCGGTCGGTGCAGCGCCTGGCGCTCCTGCGGCCTCAGGGCCGTCAGTGCGATCGCTAGACCCCTCGCCAGCCTCTGCGGCGGCAGCCTTGGCGGCCTCTTCGCCGGCGAGATCATCAGTGCCGGCCTCTCCTTCGGTGGCGACGGCGTCGTCCGCACTGCCACGCACGCTCTCCTCGCCGGCGTCCTCGGTTTGCATTGGCTCCGCAGCAGATGGATCTGAAGGACGAAAAAGGGAGAAGAGTCTAGCAAATGTTCAAGAAGAAATTCAGAAGAAGAAGAACCCAAGGGAAGTTTTCAGGCAAGAAGATTACCTGTGCTAGGATCTGCGGTTGTGGTCTCAACCGCTGGAGGATCACTGGTGCCTTCCTTGCCGGAGAACCGTCCCTTGCCGGAGAGTTCTCCCTTGCTGGAGAGCGCTCCCTTGCCGGGGACTCCTCCCTTGGCGGCGTAGTCGAAGCAGATGGCACTTCGGGAGCAGCTTCCGGGCATTCCTGGTGGGGCTGTTCTGCTCCTACACAAATCAACAGTCAAGATATCAGTAGAGAAAAGAGCACCCATGCGCGCCTGACAGCAGGAAGTAAACTATAAACTTACGTTGGGGGCTGCGGTGGGGGCTGCTTTGGGGAGTAGTTGCCGGGTCCATCAAGGTGGTCTCAGACACACCCCCTGCTGACACGGTGGGATCATCTTCGATGACAATCACCGGGGCTTTGGCTCTCTTCGCCGCTCTCTGGGCCAGCGTCCTGGAAAGGAATGGATTCAGATCGAAGCAAGTCAGATACAAGACGAAAGCAACAAGATAGCAAGAATTGAAGAACTACGAGGACAGCAAGGGGATCTTACTCTTCTTCGTCGTCGTCGGAGCTGAGCGCGGAGAGATCGAAGTCCGGCTCGCCTCCGGTGCGGTGAGGCGGAGGAGTAGGCTCCCTAGCCCGCTTGGCAGGAGCAGCACCGGTGGACCGGGAAGACCCTGCTTCAGTTGCCGCAGCGGCGTGAGGCGCTCCCGTGGCAACGGTGCTTGCCGCGGTAGAGCGTGTCGCGCGGCTCGGCGGCTGTTGACCCGTTTGCCGCCCCGCTGCGTCCGCGGCCTTGCGGAGACGCCTTCTTGGTGGGGCCGGGGGCTCCGCCTGCGGCAAGCTGTCTGAAGGTTCGGGCTCCTCCTCGCCGGGCTCGCTCGGCTCAGCTTCAGGGCCGGCAAGATCTTCCTCGCCGGCAAACTCCTCGCGCTCGGCAAGGCTTGCCGCCTCTGCTGCCTCCGCCTCCTCCACGGTGAACCTGAACTCGCCCGCGGCAGCTGCTGCCGCAGCCTCTTCCGTCCTAGTGGCGATGCGCTGCAGCTCCGCGTCGGTAGTGTCGTGGGTGAGGCTCTTCTGTTCATCAGCGCGGACCGGCACTTCTACCAAGTCGTCGAAGAACACCTGCACGACGTCATCCGCAGGCTCTTGCCAAGTTGGGGCGATTCCGTGCGAATCGCACAACGGCATCATCGCGCGGATGCGGTCAAGTGAAGAATTGTTGCACAGCGGAACAACATTCCGCGGCAACATAAATGGGTGCTGAGGGTCGCGCTTGAACAGCTCCAGGAGCATCGCATCTAGCTCCAGGATGGTGAAGTTGAAGTTGAGGCCCGGGCGCAGCCTCATGATATCCTCCGAGTTCTTGAACTCCCAGGCTGGTCTCCCCCTCTCCTGCAGGGGGGCGATGCGGCGGCGAAGAAAGTCTGCGCCAACTGCGCCTACAGTGAGCCCGGCAAGCCTGAGGCGAAGAATCTGGGTGACGGCAATCTTCAGCCTGTCTTCCTCCGAGGCCACATTGCTCCAATCATTGCCGTGCACTATTGGGGCTTGGCGCAGGGCAGTGAACGGCTGCGGGTTCTCCTCGACGATCCAGTACCACTCTGCTCTCCACTCCTCCCACTTGCTACGGAGCTCACCCTCTAGATACGCTTCCTTCTTGCCGACTCTCGAGATCCAAGCAATCCCGTCGGCAAGAGGCTCTCCTCTCTCAACCCGAGGCATGAAGAAGTGGCGGAAGAGGGCTACGTTTGGGTGGACTCCGACAAAGTTTTCGCACAGATGTGCGAAAACTGCCATGGTCAGAACGGCGTTGGGGGTGAAGTCAAGGAGGCGGAACCCGTAGGTGTTCATAATGTCGCAGAAGAAATCAGAAAACGGCGGGCAGAGCCCGCAGTAGAAGAACAACGCGAAGAAGGGGTACCCGCTTGGAGCCAGTTCCGATGCTGCAGCCGGGAGTACCCTCGTGCGCGGATGCGCACGAGTCTCCGTCGACCAGAAGAGGTAGTAGTACTCCCTCAGCTCCTGCGCACCAAGCTGAGGGGGGAAGAGGGCCCGCTCCTTCCGCAGCACCGCGAGCCGCTGCGCCTCGGCCGACTTCACACCCTTCCCCTTGTCGGCTTTTGGAGCAATGGCGGAGGTGGTGGGGGAGATCGGCGGCGTTGGTGATGCTGGTGGCAATGGGGGGCGGAGCGCTGCTCTCTTTCTGCTTCGAGAAGAAGGGGGGAGCGGCGAAGATTTCTGGAGTTGGAGCAACAAACGGAAAGATGGGCGAACTGCCCCTGTTTCCCCTGCTTATAAAGAGGGAGGGGGCGGACGTTTCTCCCTTCTGAATAAAGAAACCACCCACGATCTCTCCCACGACGCCGCATTCAACGCGTGCCGTTAGGGGAGGGCGCGGTGGATACGGAGCAAGATTCAGTGTAACCCAGGCTGCATGTGCCCGTGCCCTGTTTTGGGCGTGGCCCAACAGCGCTCGGCACCGTGTATGGCCCAGGCCCGGGGGCTCCTGTCGGTGTACTAGAATAGGGGTACCCTAGTACCCCGAACTTGTGCACGGGCAGTTGCAGCACCCCACGGCAAGGCTTGCCGGGCGATCGCCAAGGACCTCCATGGTTCCCTTGGAGCCATTCAAGAACAAAGTATTTAAGCCCAGGAGACAAGGCCCCGGCAAGAGGAGCTTGCCGGGAAGGCTAACCAAGGCATTTCAAGGAACTTGCCGCGACGCGCCGCGCGTCCCGGCAAGGCCCGGTGAGCGACAAGCTTCCGGGCCCGACAAGACAACGGCCGCGGCAAGGCGCTTGCCGCGGCAGGCTACCACTCTGTACCCACGCTCTAGCACATCCACCAACGTGTCACTCTGGGGGCCTTTCCAGGCGCGCGTGGCGGAAGGCTGTGCAGCCAGCGGTGCGCAGTCGCATGCGAAGCTGACAAGACTGCCATCGTGGCGAGCGGTGGCGTCCCTGACGGTACCTTTCTGCACTGTTTGGGCGACGCAGACGGGCATTTAATGCCTTTGTCCCCTGCCGTCAGGGTTAGGTAGGATGCACTGTACAGGTAGCTGTACCAACCACTTCTCTTTTTACACTTTTACCCTTCTCTGCGTTGCCACCTGTCGGTGACCCCTTTAGCGTATAAAAGGAGGCCCATGCGCAACGTAGAGGGGGTTTGGTTCATCCGGAAGCAAAAAAACACTTAGCTCTCTGGAGCAAGAACATAATAGAATCAGACAAGCAGCAGTAGGAGTATTATCTCTCTGGAGAGCTCCAAAGCTGGGTAAACTGCTCGTGTGCTTCGCCTCGATCTGCTCTTCGTGCGACCTCCGCCCCCCGCCGAACCGAAAGGGGCTCGGTCCGCCAGCCCCATAGGTGTTCGTGGACCAGTTTCCCCGACAGATATGACCACATGTGGTGGTGTGCTGGAGGAGTACCTGCATTTCCTGTGCTCATATATTACAAAATCATACGGAGTAGAATCTAATTTTGTTTGCCATGCAATGTTGTAGAGCTATCATATGTCTCCTGTCATTTATTTTTTCAGCCACCTGCTATCTGCTACTTTTACAGTGCACTAGGTCTGCACACACTTCACCCATACTCTCACTATTGTGTTTTTATGCAAGGGTATTTCAGAGTCTGCCGAAAGAGAAGCAGCAAAGAAAAGAGAGAAGTCGCGCCAGCTTTCTTCGCGGGTATGCACGATACGTTACAGCGCTATAAAGTGTGCAGTGTCAGCAGATGGAGACGGTAAACGTAGCTCTGGAGTTGATGACCTCGCTCGCAATGAACCGCCATCCCAGGTGCTTGCTTTAACTTCGCGGTGTCATATGTGGTTGCATGTTCCATATGGTGTCTAGCTTGTATTCGAAAGGCCGAAGTCAGTCTTTATTAAGATAAGGAAATATATTTTTTACCTGAACCACCATCCCGTGAGCACCAGAAGACAAATAGCTAGTCAGGGCACTGGCCGAGCCAGTGACAAGCCCAGCAAAGATAGGCATCACCTGGAAGCCAACTAAAAAGCTGCGATGGTGGCGAAGCATCCCGACTCCCACCAGGCTCTCAGGTCCTAGATGATCATGCTCACCACTCCAGCCGGATGCTTGTATTGCTTCCAATTTGGTTAAATGCATCTACTTAGCTTACACATTATACCTTTGAATATGACATGCCTTTCTGTTTTTGGTACATACTAGTACATCTGTGTATTAACCATGTTCTTACATCAAACTAATGTTCTTGTGTATCCCTCATCAATCACTTATGACGAGGCATGCAGGCAATGGGACTACTCCTCATTTAAAGAATGCAGCGTCAACCTCCCGACATGATTCTCAAGAAACAGAAATGTTAGATGAACATAGTGAACATAGCTCTGTAGTTGATTACAGCATTTCCCCTACACTAGCATCACAAGTGCTTGCTCTAACTTGGCAGCATGATATGTGGTTGCATGTTGCATATGGTGTCTAGATTGTAATTCTTCCAATCTGGTTAAACTGCATGTGCTAGTCTGCTTAGCTTATACATTATACATGTTAATGTGACATGCCTTCCTTTATTTAGTACATAGTACATCTGTCTATTAAGCATGTCCTTACATAAAACTATTTTTGTTGTATCCCGCATCAATCAACATGACGAGACACCTTTAGTATATGCAGTGCGATATTAGTTGCATCTTTCCTATGATTTATAGCATGTGCTGCTTCTAATTTGTTGAAATTCCATTTATGATGGGACGCTTTTAACTTGGCAGAGTCATATTGGTTGCATCTTTCATGTGGCGTCTTGCTTGCATTGCTTCTTATTTGCTGGAATGGTTTTTGCTTAGTTTACACAAACAGTTGTGAACATGCCATGCCGTCCTGTTTTTCATACATATTCCATCCTGGTATCATGTGTTTGCCTTACATCAAAGTAGTGATTGTCAGTATCATGCATGAATGAGTTCCGAAGAGAGAATTTTATTGCTTTTTCTTGTCGATTTTACTTGACAATTCAAAATCAATAAAGCGAAAGGAAGTTAGCAAGGCAGCGGATAAAGGTGCTCCTTCCGAACGGAGGGCCTCTACAGTTTCTACTCCTCCACAACCTCAAGATGATTTCCAAGACAACACATGCTTAGACACTCAACAAAGCTATGTTTATGATGAGCACGTCTCCCCTAGTGCAGCATCACCGGTGCTCCCTCTAACTTGGCACTATTATATGTGGTTGCATGTTATGTGTGATGTCTAGCTTGTATTGCTTCTAATTTTGTTGAATTCCATCTGCTTACTTTACACATTATACTTGAATAAGACACATGTTCCTGTTTCTAGAACATACAATATCTGTCTATCACACCATGTTCTTACATCAAATTAGTACTGTTGTGTAACCTGCAACAATCACTTATCATAAGACACATTCTCACATTCTTTTCTAGCTTGTACTACTAATTTGTTGAAATGGCACTTATGACGAGATAGTTTTAACTTGGTAGAGTGATATTCGTTGCATCTTTCATATGCTGTCTAGCTTTCATTGCTTCTAATTTGTTGAAATGCCTTCTCCTTAGTTTACACATCATAAGCTATGAATATGCAATGTTGTGAATATGCAATGGCACTAATGACGAGAGACCTCTAACATGGTAGTGTGATGTTGTTTGCATCTTGCATATGATTTATTTATTGTACTACTTCACATTTGTTTAAACGCCATTTATGATGAGACACTGTTAACTTGGCAGAGCGATATTTGTAGCATCTTTCATATGGTGTCTACCTTCCATTGCATTGCTTCTAATTTGGTGAAATGTCTTCTTCTTAGTTTACACATCATAGTTCTGGTTATCTCTTCCGTCCTATTTTTCATACATATTACATCCTCCTATCATGTGGTTGTCTAACATCAAAGTTCAGTTTGTCTGCATCACACATCAATTTGTTCAGAAGAACTAAATTGTTATTCATTTTTCTTGTCGGCTTGACTTAACATGGCACAGAGAAAGAGGAAGAAACACAGAATGGCATCGAATGAGAAGCGGATGAATCATGCATATTCTGCTGGTACTGATGGTGCAATAGAAGGTCAAAGTCCAGCGGAAAATTCTACAAACACGGCATCCCATGCTACATGAGTTGCAAAAAAAGCCAAACAGAAACAAATAGTTGCCACCAAACAAGCAGAGACAGCCCTAGTTCTTGCAACACCTACCACAGTACTACCAGCTGCACGACTTACTCGTGCGTCAACTGAGCTAGCAGCACGTTCCCAAGCTCCCTTGCCACCTGACACTACTTCCCAAGCACTCTTGACACAAGACGAGTTGGCAATATCAGATGAACCTTGTGAGATTCAACAGCAAGAAGGTAGTTGCTGGAGTCAAGTTACAGTTGCATGCTTCTTTATATGTAGTCTCACAGTTTGATGTACACTAACACTTCCTATGTTCGTTGTTGGACTGGCACCTAGGAGCAAGAGGAAACAAACATCAGGGATATTGCTCGATAGGTTAACTAAATCTAGAGGAGGAAGAATGGAGATCCGTTTTGAGGCAGGTTTAAAAAGGTCACGTGATGCTATAGAGTCAGCCAAGTTAGTATCAGAGGCAGCGGTTGCCGTTAGGTGTCATGTACGTATCCTCCCAACATGGATTCAGTACAGGAATGACAAAGACGAAACCCAGTTCAACACCTTCCTCGACCATTTATCTATACGTATGGTTATGTATGGAAACTAGTAATACCGTCTTGCTCTGTCCCATACTTTCTAGGTTGCTGATAATGAGACTCCCATAATTTTCAACAGATGAGGTTCAAGTTGGATAGCCAAGATGATGCAACCAGACAAGCTTGCACCCATGTTTTCAAGTCTGCTCTGCGACAGTATCGGTATAACTTGAGGAAAATCCACTTTGAAGGCAAGGCTAATAGTGAACTTTCCCAAACATCTCCAGTGGAAAATATATCGGATGAAGACTAGAGGGGCCGTGTTAAACACTGGTCTGATCCGAAGTATCAGGTACATTATATATATGTGATCAGATCACATGTTGAAGTCCTATTTACGCATGTGCCACACAAATCTATGTTCTTGTAGGTGAACTGTTCAAAGAACAAGGCCAACCGTACGAAAGTGAAATTCCAACAGACGACAGGATCTCGTAGCTATATTGCACACTTCGAGGCTCTTATAATTAGCTGCTCTTTCACTCTTTTCAGTGTACCATATTATTAGATCTATATTGTCTTGTTCGAAATGCAGAGGAAATCCCGCAAGGACCAAAAATTACCTGAACCAAATGTTGTGGAAATCTTCAAGGACTGTCACACCAGCAAGAAGGGCAAGACTACACCAGTCAAAGCCATTGTTGTAAGTCCTTAATCCTCATGCCTTTTAACTACTACTTACTCTGACTTGTGCCTTGAACTACATGGTTTGCAGCCAATGTCTATTACTCTTTTCAATTTTATACACAATTGTCTTAGCGTATCATTGCACCTTACAAGGTTTAAAAGAGAGGAGTGATGTTCCTGATCTTGACCCGTAATCTAGTTCTGTGCTGGACTTGCCCACACAATGTTACAATTGCCTGTTTGTCTATTCTCAGTTGTTTTGTGATATGAATGATGGCATACTATGCTTACCGTATTATAAACTTCGTCTCTTTATCCTTAGCCCTCAATACAATGTGAAGAAATAGACAATACATTAGTGATGGTACATGGTCATATGTTTGGAACCTGGTTTTGTTATGTACTTTGCAATAAAATACAACTAATATTTTACATGGGTTCACTAGAATAAGTTCTGTATATAGACCAAAGCTATTTTGTTTGGTTTACCTGCCTACTTAATATCTTCTGTTCTGGTACTACTAATGTAAAACCTCAACTTTTCAGCGAGCTACGGAAAAAAATGGTGGAGCCGCCACCTTCTAAAGGTGGCGAGGCAACTATAACCGCAATGTCAGCTCTTACTGCAGTGGGTCAGTACCTGTCCACTAACAGTGCCAAAAGCACATTCCTGCATAATACTGGGTTGGTTGTTAAGGCAATATTGTCCAAACTACCTCATGATCAAGATATGCAAGCTCAAAGCAATGTTGTATCTGCGCTCCAGACACAAGTCCATTCCCTAATAGAGACCCTTTGTGAAACAAGGAGAGAAATTGTTCGATGTCGTCAAGATATGCATGGTTTTGAAACTAGACTATCAGACATTTGCTATGTTGTTCAGGAGCCTAGGGGAAATGAAGGCGAGGGTTATGGTGCTTCATCGGACAATATAGCATGAAAACGTAACAGTCAGGTCAAATGAACTGAGCTTCTGAACTTCTGGTGGTGCATTTATCTGCTAGACTGTTAAGTTTTATGCCAACCTTCCTTTTGTTATATAGTTGTAATTTGTTTTGCTGCGATACAAAATTTATTCTTAATGTGCAGCCGCTGGTTGAAGAATATAGCAAGCCATTTTTGTATAGTGTAGGGTGTTCCCTATATTTGCACGCCGAGTGGATGTAATATGTGCAATCGCCTTAATAGCCTAGCGTTAGTTTCGGTCTTATTTATTTCCTAGTCTTCTTTTTCCCTGGTTTGCTAGTGGCGGCCATATACGGGCCGTAGGATCCATTGGTCTCCTACGGGCTGTCGATAAATGGGCCTGTAATCGGTGGGCCTTGGGCCGTCGGATAAATGGGTCTACATGGGCCGTAATCAGGCGTAATTGGTATCAGCCCAGCACAGTAACGGGCCGTTAACAGGTTGTAGGACAACAAAGGCTTAATTCTGTCATGGGCATAACGGGTCATTAATGGGCCAGAATATAGGACGGGCTGGAAACGGCGCAACAGGTTAACAGGCCAGAAACGGGCCGACTCTTGGCATGGACCGAATTTGGCCAATTAGGGTAATAGGCCAGTAACGGGCCGACTCTTGCCATGGGCCAAATTTGGCCCATTAGGGGAACAGGCCAGTGACGGGTCGACTCTTGCCATGGGCCGAATTTGGCCCATTAGGGGAACAGGACAGTAATGGGCCGGAAGTAATCGAGGGCCGAAAAGGAGCCTAAGAATGTATGGGCCGTCAATAGGCCGAAAGCTAACACGGGCTGGAAACGGCCCAGGTAAATCACGGGCCGTTAACGGGTATAAAGAAAATTACTGTTCATTATGGGCTAGAGTCACCGTGGGCCTGTAAAGGCCCGAAAGATACGAAGGCCTCATATGGGCCGAAAGACATCGTGGGCCATACATGGGCCGAAAGTGAAATGGGCTGGTGTTATATTCGACGGTCCACATGACGTTGTTGGGCCGATTTCCTTTAGGGCCTAACGGGTCGTGAGTTAACGGGCCATAAAATGGGCTATTTGCAAAGAGACCATTAACAGGCTTTTCATGGGCCAGCCCGTTAACTTTTGACCAAGTCAAACGGGCCGGCTTTGTAAGCTAAATGTGCCAGTGGTGGGCCGTGGCACGTGTCGACATATCATAGGCGCCTATCTGACCCACTGACAAGCTGACATGTGTTTCGTCTGGCCAATAAGAATTTTACACATGGAAATTTCCCATTGGTCGGGGCTGTTAACGGGTTATCAGATCCAAAACCTGACCCGATAGGTTAACGACATTCCGTTACGGTGGATGCCACGTGTCGGTCACCCTTGACGAAAGCACTTCTGTGACGCGTGATTTGTCGTCATGGAAGTGGACACTTCCGTGATGATAATTTTGGTAATGTCATGGAAGACTTCTACGATAGCATAGGTATGACTATCTTGATTTTGTCATAAAATCATCATGGATGTACATGCATGACAAAAAACGCGACCTACTGTGACAAACACGTATCATCACGGAAGTGTATGTTTTTGTAGTGTCAATATCGGGATAAACCCATGTGGAACTACAACGGAGAAGACGACGCCACCCGATGCGGTCGTAAAGGTCCGGACTCCACCACCGTACTGGCGAAAATATTGTCCGATTTGTACAAAGGGGAAGAAGAGGAGTTCCTCCGCATTAAGCCACGGGATACAACCCCCCAAGCTAGGTAAGCTGTCATTCCTTACTCGACTCTATTCATACATGTGACCTTTGTCACCAATTATTTTATCTTGCTATTTTCAAAGCAGGAACTGAGGAAGGCGGTGGAAGAGTTCAACAGCCCACCTCCTCTGCCAGAGGATCCTGGCCGGGCTCTTGACCCCGGACTTGAAAAAGATCCGGATATATCCGTGGAGCTTGTAGACGGGACATTTTATCAGGCCAGCCACGACGGCGCTTTAGTGGCCATCCTTGCTGATTATCCCGGGCTGCTCCCGGTGTCGAATGTAAGTAAAGTCGGAGCCCTAAAATCCGAATTATGCCGTGCCTTAAGCGCACATGTTGTATTTTTGCAGAAACGGCCATCAGGACACCGTGCCGAGCCCACGGGGGCTCATCCGCAAGGGGCATCCGGTTCGGGCAGGCGGTTAGAACTGAGACGCCGGGGCAGAGGTACAAATTGGACTTGCTCTGTGATTATCTTTGCCGAATTGTGACAGTTTGCATTGCGTCCTGGCAGGAAAAACATCCGCCAGACTACATCCGGATCCCCTGTCGGCCACGCCTCAAGCAGCTGGATTCCTGAAGCAGACTCACGGGTGGAGGCTGATGTGGGGGCAATGCCGGATTGCCCTCCCATAGAGGATGCAGACATGCTTTCCGCTTCAAACTCCGAAGTGAGGAGTGCCATGAATCACTGGCGTAGACGGGCCATACTCCGCAATGGTATTTTCTCCAAGGAGGCTTTTGATGCCTTCAACTCCGGAGACGCATATATTCGCGCCGCTCAAGATGGACTTGCCAGAGCAACGGACCATTATGCGAAGAATATGCGGGTAAGAAAATATGACAAGTATGTGTAGTAGTAGCCCCTGAGACTTGACACAGTTGGCACAATTGATTTAAGGATCATTGTATGCATAGGTTCTTATAGAGAAGAATACCCATTTATCTCAAGAACTGGAGGAATGTAAGACCCGGCTGAAGGCCGCTGTTGCCGAATAAGAGGAACAAAGGGCCTCTTCTGGTAAGACTAACCTTGTACCAGTTATTTATTAGGCATGGTTTATAAATCTAACCAGAGATGCTATAGACAATCCCGGAGAGAATCCGAAGATTGTGGAAGATAATGAGCCACATCTGCGAAGTCAGCTGAAGACGGGCAAGCGCGTGCTGACGAAGGCTATTCAAGAGAGAAATAATCTCCAAGATGCTAATATTCGACCGAGCGTCGAACTAAAAGATGTTCGGGCTCAGCTCGCTGACTCCGTGAAGGAGAACATGAGGCTTCAACGCGGCATTTATAGTAAGTGCTTAAACGAACTATAGTATAGTTCGGCGAGGAAGTGTATTGACGGAGTTATGTCTGTAGGTATGCTAACAGGCCGTCCTGGAGAGGAGATGCCCGGATCCACAGGTGATATGCTACAACATCTTTCACAAATGCACGAACGAGCGCGGTAGGTGATGCAAGGTATTACCTAGGCCTTGTGGCCATCCGCTTCCCTGCCCGGAGGTATGAGCGAGCTTGTGGAGATGCTCAAAGGAGCACAGTGGCGTTTCCAGTTATGGAAGATATCAGCCTGCCGACAAGGTGCGAGGGAAGCTTGGGCCATGGTGAAGACACGATACACCAAGGCTGACCCGAACCATATGGCCGAAGTCGGACCGGTGGGGGCAGATGGGGAAGAAATACCCGTAAGTCTGGTATATGACCAAGTAGCATTAGCCGCAAAGTATTCCCAACGGGGTTGTAAGCTACACAGCCTGTTGGATGGTATCGAGGAAGAATACAGCCAGTCTAAGTGACTATGTAATTTAAATGGACCTATGTAGTCCCTAGCCGGATTGAAAATCATTTGTCATGGTGGACCTTTTCGCTTCAGCCCCCGGACCCTATAGTCCCGGGTGTATCCAAATACCCGCACAGTTATGAAAAACCAGGGTATGCATGGAAACCAGGCGTAGGGGTCATAAGTGCTTGAACAGACAAGTACCCAACTAGTTATGTTATATTACATGGATAGTAAGAAACATCTTCCAGAGAGAATAGTTCCGTTAGGGGTTCCTTTCTCTGGGTGCGCATGCATTGATGTGCATGTCCGAACTACGAACAGAAGCGCAGGAAACAAAACATCTGGGGATTCACATTGTAATAAACAAAAAGATATTTTGTTCACCGACCAAATATTCCCTTAAGAACGCTAGCTTTCGGCTTCACCCAGTCTGAGGTACACATCCGGCTGAACCGGTAGTAACAATCGCAGAGGTGCTCCCCTTATGCCCTAGCCGAATTAACGGGAACATAGGGCATAAACACAAGAGCCAGGCAACCCACCATGGCCAAAACTTAAGTCATATCGATGCATATAATGGTGAAAAAAGGCACATATGGAAAGAAAACGCATATGTGGCTGGCAGGGAGCCATTAAAGTGGTCATATTTAGCTTCCGTATAGGAAGCCCCCAGGTATAGTGTGCATGCATAGTACGGGCGTAGCAATCGAAGCATCCGTACAGTGTTGTAAGACTGTGTGTGGAAAGGAAAATAAGGCGAGAAAGGAAGGAAAAGAACATAATTGAAGAGGCGGAGGTGAGGATACGAACCCTGAGTTCAGCACTAGGCGTAGAATCTTCGAAGTCTGGCAGCATTCCATGGGTTCGGCTCGAGTCTGTTATCAGATGCACTGCGCAGACAGTACGCTCCTCCGGTGAGAACTTTATCAATGATGAAGGAACCCTCCCACTTGGGTTTGAGCTTGTCCTTCTTCTTCTCAGGGAGCCGTAGAACTAGTTCACCGATGTTATAAGTTTTGGCCCGTACTTCTATGCTTTGATACCTTCGAGCCTGTTGCTGATAGAATGCGGAACGAGCTTTTGCTACGTCACGCTCCTCCTCCAAAGCGTCTAAGTTGTCCTGCCGATCTAGCTCGGCTCCCTTCTCTTCATACATGCGCACGCGAGGTGAGTCATGGATTATGTCGCAGGGTAGCACTACTTCTGCGCCGTACACCATAAAAAATGATGTGTATCCGGTGGTACGATTCGGCATGGTCCGCAGCCCCCAGAGAACGGAGTCAAGCTCCTTGACCCAATGCGTGTCTGATTCTTTCAAGGATCACACTAGTCTGGGTTTGATGCCGCTCATGATGAGACCATTTGCACATTGGACTTGACCATTTGTTTGGGGGTGATAGACAGAGGCATAATCGAGCTTAATGCCCTTGTTGCCACACCAAGTTTTTACCTCATCGGTTGTGAAATTTGAGCCATTGTCAGTGATGATGCTATGGGGGACACCGTAACAGTGTACGACCCCTAATATGAAGTCTATCACTGGTCCGAATTCAGCCATTTTAACTGGTTTGGCTTCTATCCATTTGGTGAACTTGTCCACCATGAACAATAAGTATTTTTTTCTTATGGCTTCCCCCTTTGAGAGGTCCGACCATATCCAGCCCCCAGACTGCGAAGGGCCAAGTTATGGGGATTGTTTGGAGAGCGGTAGGGGGCATATGGCTCTGATTGGTGAAGAGTTGGCAACCAACGCAATGTTGGACAAGGTCTTGTGCATCTGCTCGGGCTGTTGGCCAGTAAAAACTTGTACGGAAGGCCTTGCATACAAGTGCCCGAGCTGCAGCGTGGTGCCCGCCGAGTCCGGAATGGATTTCGGATAAGAGCTACCGCCCTTTCTCTTCGGAGATGCATCTTTGAGCACTCTGATAGTACTTTTCTTGTAGAGTTCTCCTTCATGGACTTTGTAGGCCTTAGAGCATCGCACGATACAACGTGCCTCATTTTGGTCCTCAGGGAGCTCTTGCCTATTTAGGTAGGCTAAGAAGGGCTCGGTCCATGGGGCGATGATAGCCATGATTTCATGGGCCGAAGGTGTTATTTCGGTGGCAGAGCCTCCGATTATGTCAGATGGTTCGAAATCTGGGGTTGTATGCAGAGCCGGACTAATGTTGCCGGACTCCCCTTCCCATACCACGGATGGCTTGAACATCCTTTCCAAGAATATATTAGGTGGGATGAAGTCGCGTTTAGCACCGATGCGGGCGAGGACATCCGCCGCTTGATTATTTTCTCTGACCACATGGTGGACTTCGAGCCCCTCGAACCGAGCTGACATCTTTAGGACGACATTACGATAAGCCGCCATTTTCGGATCTTTGGCATCAAAGTCTCCATTTATCCGAGATATTGGGAGGTTCGAGTCCCTGCACACTTCGAGGCGTTGGATGCCCATGGAGATTGCCATCCGAAGACCATGCAATAGAGCCTCGTATTCGACTGCATTGTTGGAGTCTGTGTATAGTATTTGGAGCACTTATTGAACCGTGTCTCCGATGGGGGATGTCAGGACAACACCTGCTCCCAATCCGGCCATCATTTTAGAGCCATCAAAGTGCATGATCCAATTGGAGTACGTGCCATATTCTTTAGGGAGTTCGGCTTCTGTCCATTCGGCGACAAAGTCGGCCAGAACTTGCGACTTAATGGCCCGCCGTGGCTTGTATGTTATGTTGAACGGAAGGAGCTCGATAGCCCATTTAGCAATTCGGCCCATTGCGTCGCGGTTGTTTATTATATCGTTGAGTGGTACTTCGGAGGCCACCGTAATCGAACACTCTTAAAAGTAGTGTCGTAGCTTCCGGGATGCCATGAAGACCGCATACACTATGTTTTGATAGTGTGGGTACCAAGATTTGCATGGAGTGAGGACAGTGGACACGTAATATACCGGCTTTTGGAGCGGGAACTTGTGTCCGTCTGCTTCTCGCTCGACGACGAGCATTGTGCTTACAACTTGGTGTGTTGCAGCTATGTATAATAGCATGGGTTCGCCAGTAGTTGGTGCGGTCAGGACTGGATTGGTGGCCAAGAGGGCCTTTATTTCTTCCAGTCCTGCCCTGGCTGCATCCATCCACTTGAAGTGTTCGGTGCATCGAAGAAGGCGATAAAGAGGTAGTGCCTTTTCTCATAATCGGGAGATAAAGCGGCTTAAGGCAGCCACACATCCAGTTACTTTCTGGATCTGCTTGAGGTCTGTTGGGATAGCCAACTGTGACAGAGCTCGGATTTTTGCCGGATTTGCTTCAATTCCTCTATTGGAAACGATGAAGTCGAGCAATTTCCCAGAGGGTACACCGAAGACACTTTTCTCTGGGTTGAGCTTGATGTCGTATGTTCGGAGGTTGTCAAACGTGAGCCTCAAGTCATCTATTAAAGTTTCAACGTGTCTTGTTTCAATGACCACGTCGTCTACGTAAGCCTCTACTGTTTTGCCGATTTGTTCTTCCAAGCATGTCTGGATCATGCGTTGATAGGTTGCGCCAGCGTTTTTGAGCCCGAAAGGCATGGTGTTGAAACAGAAGGGGCCGTATGGCGTAATGAAGGCCATTGCGGCTTGGTCAGACTCTGCCATCTTGATCTGATGGTATCCGGAGTATGCGTTGAGGAAACACAATGAGTCGTGTCCTGCGGTGGCGTCGATGATTTGATCAATGCGGGGGGAGGGGGAAGGGATCCTTGGGGCAAGCCTTATTGAGGTCCTTGAAATCGACGCATAGGCGCCAGGATTTGTCCTTCTTTGGTACCATTACCAAGTTTGCTAGCCAATCTGGATGTTTTATATCTCTAATGAATCCGGCCTCGAGTAGCTTGGCTAGCTCCTCTCCCATTGCTTGCCGCTTGGGCTCTGAGAAGCTCCTAAGAGTCTGCTTGACTAGCTTGTATCCTTTCAGAATATTGAGGCTGTGTTCGGCCAGCCTACGTGGGATGCCCGACATGTCTGAAGGATGCCAGGCAAAAATATCCCAGTTCTCCCGCAGGAAATATCATAGTGCGGCATCTATTGTGGGGTTCAACTATGTCCAAATGGAAGCTGTTTTTGTAGGGTCCGTTGGATGGACCTGGAATTTGACTATCTCGTCTACGGGCTTCAAAGAGGTGGACTTGGATTGCTTGTCGAGTATCACGTTGTCTCTGTCCACTATGGCTTGCTGTGTTGTCAGTCCTTCGGCGACGAGGGCTTTTGATAATGCCTCCAGGGCTAGTGCGGCAGTTTTATTTTCGGCACGGAGTGCGACGTCCGGATCACTAGCTAGAGTGATTATTCCATTCGGCACAGGCATTTTGAGCTTCATGTACCCGTAATGGGGTATAGCTTGGAAGCTTGTGGATGCGTCCCGCCCTAAGAGGGCGTGGTATCCGCTGCTGAACGGGGCCACTTGGAATGTAATTTATTCAGACCTGTAGTTCTCCGGCGTGCCGAATACCACATCCAGTGTGATTTTTCCTGCACATCGCGCCTCCCAACTAGGGATGATTCCCCTGAAGGTTGTGCTACTTCGCTCAATGCGGTTCTTGTCAATTCCCATCTTGTTGAGGGTTTCCTCGTAGATGAGGTTTAGTCCGCTCCCACCGTCCATGAGCACTTTAGTGAGCCGGAAGTCATCCACGATTGGACTAAGGACCAAAGCGGCTGGTGCCCGGACTGTTTGGAATTGAGGTTCGTCACTGGCATTATAAGTTATAGCCGTGTTGCTCCATGGATTTATTGTTGCCACGTGGCAAACGTCGGCGAGACTACGTTGAGCTCGCTTGCACCTATTATTTGAGGCGAAAGTCTCGAAGACTGTCAATACCGTATTGTTATTTCTGGCGGGATGTTGTTCTGCTGTATGGTTTATGAGGAGATCCTCGCCGATCATTGCTACCTGCCGGAGTATCCAACATGCTCTAGGGCTATGAGTTGGCATGGCGTCCGGTGTGTTGTGAAGTTTGCAAGGACCATTGAGCCATTCCTCCAATACAGTTCCACGCCTTGTATCGGGCTTTGTTTTTTTTGTAATTGAATCGAGTAACTTACGAAAGTTTGCCCTTTTAGTTTGGACGAAGGGTTTGGTTAGAGCCAGATTGTCCCAGAAGTTTGTTTGGGTTTGCCAAGTGCTTTCCATTGCGCTATATTTCTGCACTATGGCTGCAAAGTCAGCAAAGTGTACTATGTCACGTCGACTTATAGCGTTGAGGATTCCTTTGTCCATGCATTTTTTGCAAAAGAGGGAGATTGCGTCTTCCTCGCAACAGTCCTTGACCCTATTTATCACAAGGAGGAATCTGGCCCAGTAATGATGTATTGTCTCTTAGGGCTCTTGTCTGATGTGCGAAAGATTGAATAAATCTGGGTGGGTGGGTGGCTTTGAATTCGAATCCTGACCCAATCCAAGACCCAGGGGCCAAGAAGCTTCCGAGTTTAACAGCTCGGGCTCCGGGACGTTGCCCAATTTCTTCGGCCCGCCGCCCGACTCTAAATTTGGGGTTTGGGCCATGTCCTCCCGCGAGCGGGTATCCGGCTCAGCGAGATCGGAGATCCGTACATAGTTCGTCCCCAAAATAGAGGGAGAATTCGTATGATGCTCTTCCACTACCACTATCTCATGGGTGACCGGTGGAGTGTAAATCTCCCTTTGGTCAGGTTTGAGCCCGATCCGGTCATAGTCCGTGGCGACACCCAGGGCGGCGACGCGATCCAAGAGCTCATTAAGGGAGGAAAGTTCCATCGGGTCCATCTGCTCAGCGAATTCCGAATCGACATGGAGGCTATTTTTGATGACCTGAGAAGTCATCGTCGGCGCGACAGCCGATCGGGCGGTCATGATGAAGCCGCCCATCCAAAGAGTTTGGCCTAGGTCCAGGGCTCCTCCGGTGGTGATGTTGTCCTTGACAACGAGACGAGCCATCAAGCCTTATAGAGACGACACAGAGGAACTCTCAATGAAAACACCAATGTCGGTGTCAAAACCGGCGGATCTCGGGTAGGGGGTCCCGAACTGTGCGTCTAAGGCTAATGGTAACACGAGACTATGGACACGATGTTTTACCCAGGTTTGGGCCCTCTCGATGGAGGTAATACCCTACTTCCTGCTTGATTGATCTTGATGATATGAGTATAACAAGAGTTGATCTACCACGAGATCGTAGAGACTAAACCCTAGAAGCTAGCCTATGGTATGATTGTTGTTGTCCTATGGACTAAACCCTCCGGTTTATATAGACACCGGAGGGGGATAGGGTTACACAGAGTCGGTTACAGAGAAGGAGATCTACATCTGAATCGCCAAGCTTGCCTTCCACGCAAAGGAGAGTCCCATCCGGACATGGGATGAAGTCTTCAATCTTGTATCTTCATAGTCCAACAATCTGGCCAAAGTACATAGTCCGGCTATCCAGATACCCCCTTATCCAGGAGTCCCTCAGCTCCGTCGGAGGGGGATTCGATCATGGAGGGCTTGTACATCAACACCATAGCCTCTCCGATGAAGTGTGAGTAGTTTACCACAGACCTTCCGGTCCATAGTTATTAGCTAGATGGCTTCTTCTCTCTCTTTGGATCTCAATACAAAGTTCTCCTCGATCTTCTTGGAGATCTATTCGATGTAATTCTTTTTGCAGTGTGTTTGTCGAGATCCGATGAATTGTGGGTTTATGATCAAGATTATCTATGAGCAATATTTGAATCTCCTCTGAATTCTTTTATGTATGATTTGTTATCTTTGCAAGTCTCTTTGAATTATCAGTTTGGTTTGGCCTACTAGATTGATCTTTCTTGCAATGGGAGAAGTGCTTAGCTTTGGGTTCAATCTTGCGGTGTCCTTTCCCGGTGACAGCAGGGGCAGCAAGGCACATATTGTATTGTTAACATCGAGGACAAAAAGATGGGGTTTATATCATATTGCTTGAGTTTATCCGTTTACATCATGTTATCTTGCTTAATGTGTTACTCTGTTCTTATGAACTTAATACTCTAGATGCATGCTGGATAGCGGTCGATGTGTGGAGTAATAGTAGTAGATGAAAAATCTTTTCGATCTACTTGTCGCGGACGTGATGCCTAGATATTCTCTTAACTATGCACTTTTCTATCAATTGCTCGACAGTAATTTGTTCACCCATCATAATACTTATGCTATCTTGAGAGAAGACACTAGTGAAACCTATGGCCCCAGAATCTATTTTCCATCATATAAGTTTCTGATCTATTTTATTTTGCAATCTTTACTTTCCAATCTATATCATAAAAATACCAAAAATATTTATCTTATTATCTCTATCAGATCTCACTATTGCAAGTGGCCGTGAAGGGATTGACAACCCCTTTATTGCGTTGGTTGCAAGGTTCTTAATCATTTTGTGCAGGTACGAGGGATTTGCGTGTAGCCTCCTACTGGATTGATACCTTGGTTCTCAGAAACTGAGGGAAATACTTACTCTACTTTGCTGCATCACCCTTTCCTCTTCAAGGGAAAACCAACGCATGCTCAAGAGGTAGCAAGAACGATTTCTGGCGCCGTTGCCGGGGAGTCTACGCACAAGTCAAGACATACCAAGTACCCATCACAAACTCTTATCCCTCGCATTACATTATTTGCCATTTGCCTCTTGTTTTCCTCTTCCCCACTTCACCCTTGCCATTTTATTCGCCCTCTCTTTCCCGTTTGCCTCTTTTTTGATTGCCTCTTGTGTGCTTGTGTGTTGGATTGTTTGTCACGATGGCTCAAGATAATACTACATTGTGTGATTTTTCCAATACCAACAACAATGATTTTCTTAGCACTCTGATTACTCCTCTTAACGATGCTGAATCTTGTGAAATTAATGCTGCTTTGTTGAATCTTTTCATGAAAGATCAATTCTCTGGCCTTTCTAGTGAAGATGCCGCTACTCATCTAAATTTTTTTGTTGATTTGTGTGATATGCAAAAGAAGAAAGACGTGGAGAATGATATTTTTAAATTGAAGCTATCTCTGTTTTCGCTTCGAGATCATGCTAAAACTTGGTTTTCGTCTTTGCCTAAAAATAGTATTGATTCATGGAATAAGTGCAAAGATGCTTTTATCTCTAAGTATTTTCCTCCCGCTAAGATCATCTCTCTTAGAAACGATATTATGAGTTTTAAGCAACTTGATCTTGAACATGTTGCACAATCTTGGGAGAGGATGAATTTAATGATTCGCAATTGCCCTACACATGGATTAAATTTATGGATGATCATACAAAAAAATTATGCATGATTAAATTTTGCTTCTAGAAATCTTTTAGATTCGGCCGTGGGAGGCACTTTTATGGAAATCACTTTAGGAGAAGCTACTAAACTGCTAGATAATATTATGGTTAATTATTCTCAATGGCACACCGAAAGATCTACTAGTAAAAAGGTTCATGCGATAGAAGAAATTAATGTTTTGAGTGGAAAGATTGATGAACCTATGAAATTGTTTGCTAATAAGAGTGCTCCTATTGATCCTAATGCTATTCCTTTGTCAACTTTGATTGATAATAATAATGAATCTATGGATGTGAATTTTGTTGGTAGGAATAATTTTGGTAACAACGCGTATGGAGGAAACTTTAATCCTAGGCCGTTTCCTAGTAATTCCTCTAATAATTATGGTAATTCCTACAACAACTCTTATGGAAATTTTAATAAGATGCCCTCTGATTTTGAGATTAGTGTTAAAGAATTTATGATTTCTCAAAATAATTTCAATGCTTTGCTTGAAGAAAAATTGCCTAAGATTGATGAATTGGCTAGGAACGTGGATAGAATTTCTCTTGATGTTGATTCTTTGAAACTTAGATCTATTCCACCTAAGCATGATATCAATGAGTCTCTCAAATCTATGACAATTTCCATTGATGAGTGCAAGGAAAGAACCGCTAGAATGCGTGCTAAGAAAGATTGCTTTGTAAAAGCGTGTTCTTCTAGTTTTCATGATAGTAGGGATGAAGATCTAAAAGTGATCGATGTGTCTCCTATTAAATCTTTGTTCTGCAATATGAATCTTGATAATGATGGGACTGGAGATGAGTCAACTTTAGTTAAAAGGCGTCCCAAAGATTTGAAGTTTTTAGATCTTGATGCAAAAATTGGTAAAAGTGGGATTGAAGAGGTCAAAACTTTACATAGCAATGAACCCACTATTTTGGATTTCAAGGAATTTAATTATGATAATTGTTCTTTAATAGATTGTATTTCCTTGTTGCAATCCGTGTTAAGTTCTCCTCATGCTTATAGTCAAAATAAAGCTTTTACTAAACATATCGTTAATGCTTTAATGCAATATTACGAAGAAAAACTTGAACTAGAAGTTTCTATCCCTAGAATACTTTCTGATGAGTGGGAACCTACTATTAAAATTAAAATTAAAGATCATGAATGCTATGCTTTGTGTGATTTGGGTGCTAGTGTTTCCACGATTCCAAAAACTTTTTGTGATGTGCTAGGTTTCCGTGAATTTGATGATTGCTCTTTAAACTTGCACCTTGCAGATTCCACCATTAAGAAACTTATGGTAAAAATTAATGATGTTCTTATTGTTGCAAATAGGAATTATGTGCCCGTAGATTTTATTGTTCTTGATATAGATTGCAATCTTTCATGCCCTATTATTCTTGGTAGACCTTTCCTTAGAACGATTGGTGCAATTATTGATATGAAAGAAGTAAATATTAGATTCCAATTTCCATTAAGGAAAGGCATGGAACACTTTCATTGGAAGAAAATCAAATTACCTTATGAATCTATTATGAGAGCCACCTATGAATTGAATACCAAAGATGGAAATACTTAGATCTATTCTCGCTTTTATGCCTAGCTAGGGGCATTAAACGATAGCGCTTGTTGGGAGGCAACACAATTCTATTTTTGTTCTTTGTTTTTTGTTCCTGTTTAGTAATAAATAATTCATCTAGCCTCTGGTTATATGTGGTTTTTAGTTTTAGTTAGTGTTTGTGCGAAGTAAAACCTTTAGGATAACCTACGATGAAAGTTAAATTGATCTTGCTGAAAAACAGAAACTTTTGCACGCATGCGAATAATTTTCATAAATCACATAAACGTAATTTTCAGTTGATTCTTTTTGCATAAGATTAATAGATAAATTACATAGGACTTCCTAATTTGGTAGTATTTTTGGGGTTCCGGAAGTATTCGAAAGTTACAGATTACTACAGATTGTTCTGCTTTTGACAGATTCTGTTTTTCGGGTGTTGTTTGCTTATTTTGATGAATCTATGGCTAGTATCGGGGGGGGGTATGAACCATAGAGAAGTTGGAATACAGTAGGTTTAATACCAATATAAATAGAGAATTAGTTCATTACAGTACCTTAAAGTGATGGTTTGTTTTCTTGCACTAACGGAGCTCATGAGATTTTCTGTTGAGTTGTGTGTTGTGAAGTTTTCAAGTTTTGGGTAAAGATTTGATGGATTATGGAATAAGGAGTGGCAAGAGCCTACGATTGGGGATGCCCAAGCCACCCCAAGGTAAAATTCAAGGACAAATAAAAGCATAAGCTTGGGGATGCCCCGGAAGGCATCCCCTCTTTCGTCTTCTTCCATCGATAACTTTACTTGATGCTATATTTTTATTCACCACATGGTATGTGTTTTGCTTGGAGCGTCTTGTATGATTTGAGTCTTTTCTTTTTAGTTTACCACAATCATCCTTTCTGTACACACGTTTTGGGAGAGACACACATGAATCGGAATTTATTAGAATACTCTATGTGCTTCACTTATATCTTTTGAGCTAGATAATTTTGCTCTAGTACTTCACTTATATCTTTTTGGAGCAACGCGGTGGTTCTATTTTATAGAAATTATTGAGCTCTCATGCTTCACTTATATTATTTTGAGAGTCTTTTAGAACAGCATGGTATTTTCTTTGGCTACAAAATTAGTTCTAATATGATGGGCATCCCAGATAGATATAATAAAAACTATCATATAGAGTGCATTAAATACTATAATAAATTTGATACTTGATAATTGTTTTGAGATATAAAGGTGGTAATGTTAGAGTCATGCTAGTTGGGTAATTATGAAATTGAGATATACTTGTGTTAAAGTTGGCAAGTCCCGTAGCATGTACGTATGGTGAACGTTGTGTGACAAATTTGAAGCATGGGTTGTTCTTTGATTGCCTTCCTTATGAGTGGAGGTCGGGATCGCGCGATGGTTAACTCCTACCAACCCTTACCCTTGGAGCATGCATAGTAGTACTTTGCTTCGAGGGCTAATAAACTTTTGCAATAAGTATATGAGTTCTTTATGACTAATGTGAGTCCATGGATTATGCACACTCTTACCCTTCCGCAATTTTCTAGCCTCTACGGTACTGTGCACTGTCCTTTCTCACCTTGACAGTTGGTGCAAACTTCGCCTGTGCATCCAAATACCGTGATAAGATATGCTCTATCACACATAAACCTCCTTATATCTTCCTCAAAACAGCCACCATACCTACCTATTATGGCATTTCCATAGGCATTCCGAGATATATTGCCATGCAACTTTCCACCGTTCCGTTTATTATGACACGCTCCATGATTGTCATATTACCTTGCATGATCATGTAGTTTACATCGTATTTGTGGCAAAGCCACCTTTATAATTCTTTCATACATGTCGGCTCTTGATTCATTGCATATCCGGTACACCGCCGGAGGCATTCACATCGAGTCATATTTTGTCCTAAGTATTGAGTTGTAATTCTTGAGTTGTAAATAAATAGAAGTGTGATGAATTCCATTATTAGAGTACTGTTCCATGTGAGGAAAGGATGATGGAGACTATGATTCCACCACAAGTCGGGATGAGACTTTGGACTTTATGAAAAATAAAAGAGGCCAAAGAAGCCCAAACAAAAAAAGAGGCCAAAGAAGCCCACTAATAAAAAAGAAAAAAATGAGAGAAAAAGAGAGAAGGGACAATGTTACTATCCTTTTACAACACTTGTGCTTCAAAGTAACACCATGATCTTCATGATAGAGAGTCTCCTATGTTGTCACTTTCATATACTAGTGGAAATTTTTCATTATAGAACTTGGCTTGTATATTCCAATGATGGGCTTCCTCAAAATTCCCTAGGTCTTCGTGAGCAAGCAAGTTGGATGCACACCCACTTAGTTTCTTTTGATGAGCTTTCATACATTTATAGCTCTAGTGCATCCGTTTCATGGCAATCCTTACTCCTCATACTGACATCAATTGATGGGCATCTCCGTAGCCCGTTGATTAGCCACGTCAATGTGATATTTTCACCTTTTTTCTCACATAATCTCTAATTCCCTATTATCATACTCTACTCAACCCATAGTGTTATGTCCATGGCTTACTCTCATGTATTGCGTGAGGGTTGAAAAGGCTGAAGCGCGTTAAAAAGTATGAACCAATTGCTTGGCTGAAACAGGGGTTGTGCATGATGGGAGCATTTTGTGTGACGAAAATGAAGCATGGCACAACTATATGATTTTGTAGGGATAAGCTTTCTTTGGCTATGTTATTTTGATAAGACATAAACTGCTTGGTTAGCATGCTTGAAGTATTACTATTTTTATGTCAATATTAAACTTTTATCTTGAATATTTTGGATCTGAACATTCATGCCACAATAAAGAAAATTACATTGAGAAATATGCTAGGTAGCATTCCACATCAAAATTTCTGTTTTTAACATTTACCTACTTGAGGACGAGCATAATTAAGCTTGGGGATGCTTGATACGTCTCCAACGTATCTATAATTTTTTATTGTTCCATGCTATTATATTATCTATTTTGGATGTTTAATGGGCTTTACTATGCACTTTTATATTATTTTTGGGACTAACCTATTAACCGGAGGCCCAGTCCAAATTGTTGTTTTTTTGCCTATTTCAGTGTTTCGTAGAAAAGGAATATCAAACGGAGTCCAAACGGAATGAAACCTTCGGGAGAGTTAGTTTTGGAACAAACGCAATCCACGAGACTTGGAGTGGACGTCAAGAAAGAAACAAGGAGGCCACGAGGCAGGAGGGCGCGCCCAGGGGGGTAGGCGTGCCCCCACCCTCGTGGGCCCCTCATGGCTCCCCTGACCGACTTCCTTCGCCTATATATACTCATATACCCTGAATACATCCAGGAGCACCACAAAACCCTATTTCCACCGCCGCAACCTTTTGTACCCATGAGATCCCATCTTGGGGCCTTTTCCGACGCTCCACCGGAGGGGCAACCGATCACGGAGGGCTTCTACATCAACACCACAGCCTCTACGATGAAATGTGAGTAGTTTACCACAGACCTTTGGGTCCATAGTTATTAGCTAGATGGCTTCTTCTCTCTCTTTGGATCTCAATACAAAGTTCTCGTCGATCTTCTTGGAGATCTATTTGATGTAATTATTTTTGCGGTGTGTTTGTCGAGATCCAGTGAATTGTGGGTTTATGATCAAGATTATCTATGAACAATATTTGAATCTCCTCTGGATTATTTTATGTATGATTTGTTATCTTTGCAAGTCTTTTTGAATTATCAGTTTGGTTTGGCCTACTAGATTGATCTTTCTTGCATGGGAGAAGTGCTTAGCTTTGGGTTCAATCTTGCGGTGTCCTTTCCCAGTGACAGTAGGGGCAGCAAGGCATGTATTGTATTGTTGCCATCAAGGATAAAAAGATGGGTTTTATATCATATTGCTTGAGTTTATCCCTCTACATCATGTCATCTTGCTTAATGTGTTACTCTGTTCTTATGAACTTCATACTCTAGATGCATGTTGGATAGCGGTCGATGTGTGGAGTAATAGTAGTAGATGCAGAATCGTTTCAATCTACTTGTCGCGGACGTGATGCCTATATACATGATCATGCCTAGATATTCTCATAACTATGCACTTTTCTATCAATTGCTCGACAGTAATTTGTTCACCCACCGTAATACTTATGCTATCTTGAGAGAAGCCACTAGTGAAACCTATGGCCCCCGGGTCTATTTTCCATCATATAAGTTTCTGATCTATTTTATTTTGCAATCCTTACTTACCAATCTATATCATAAAAATACCAAAAATATGTATCTTATTATCTCTATCAGATCTCACTATTGCAAGTGGCCGTGAAGGGATTGACAACCCCTTTATTGCGTTGGTTGCAAGGTTCTTATTTGTTTGTGCAGGTACGAGGGATTTGCGTGTAGCCTCCTACTGGATTGGTACCTTGGTTCTCAAAAACTGGGGGAAATACTTACGCTACTTTGCTGCATCACCCTTTCCTCTTCAAGGGAAAACCAACACATGCTCAAGAGGTAGCAGACCCGATGCACTATGTATGACACCTAGATCAGATATGAACTCCTTCATCCAGATTCCTTCATTTGCTGCTTCGGAAGCAGCTATGGATTCCGCTTCACACATAGATCCCTCCATGACGCTCTTCTTGGAACTGCACCAACTTACAGCTCCACCATTCAATATAAATACTTATCCGGTTTGTGACTTAGAGTCATCCGGATCAGTGCCAAAGCTTGCATCAACGTAACCTTTTACTACGAGCTCTTTGTCACCTCCATAAATGAGAAACATATCCTTAGTCCTTTCCAGATATTTCAGGATGTTCTTGACTGTTGTATAGTGATCCATTCCTGGATTACATTGGTACCTCCCTGCTAAACTAATAGCAAGGCACACATCATGTCTAGTACACAGCATTGCATACATGATAGAACCTATATGGCTGAAACATAGGATGACTTTCATTCTCTCTCTATCTTCTGCAGTGGTCGGGCATTGAGTCTGACTCAACTTCACACCTTGTAACACAGGCAAGAACCCTTTCTTTGCTTGATCCATTTTGAACTTCTTCAAAACTTTATCAAGGTATGTGCTTTGTGAAAGTCCAATTATGCATCTTGATCTATCCCTATAGATCTTGATGCCCATTATATAAGCAGCTTCACCGAGGTCTTTCATTGAAAAATTCTTATTGAAGTATCCTTTTATGCCATTCAGAAATTCAGTATCATTTCCGATCAACAATATGTCATCCACATATAATATCAGAAATGCTACAGAGCTGCCACTCACTTTCTTGTAAATACAGCCTTCTCCAAAAGTCTGTATAAAACCATATGCTTTGATCACACTATCAAAGCATATATTCCAACTCCGAGATGCTTGCACCAGTCCATAAATGGATCGCTGGAGCTTGCACACTTTTTAGCACCTTTTGGATCGACAAAGCATTCTGGTTGCATCATATACAACTCTTCTTTAAGATATCCATTAAGGAATGCAGTTTTGACATCCATTTGCCAAATTTCATAATCATAAAATGCGGCAATTGATAACATGATTCGGACGGACTTAAGCATCGCTACGGGTAAGAAAGTCTCATCGTAGTCAACTCCTTGAACTTGTCGAAAACCTTTCGCAATAAGTCGAGCTTTGTAGACAGTAACATTACCGTCAGCGTCAGTCTTCTTCTTAAAGATCCATTTATTCTCTATGGCTTGCCGATCATCGGGCAAGTCAACCAAAGTCCACACTTTGTTCTCATACATGGATCCCATCTCAGATTTCATGGCCTCAAGCCATTTTTCGTAATCTGGGCTCATCATCTCTTCCTCATAGTTCGTAGGCTCGTCATGGTCAAGTAACATGACCTCTAGGACAGGATTACCGTACCACTTTGCTGGGGATCTTACTCTGGTTGACCTACGAGGTTCGGTAGTAACTTGATCAGAAGTTGCATGATCATCATCATTAGCTTCCTCACTAATTGGTGTAGGAATCACTAGAACTGATTTTTGTGATGAACTAATTTCCAATTCGAGAGAAGGTACAATTAACTCATCAAGTTCTACTTTCCTCCCACTCACTTCTTTCAAGAGAAACTCCTTCTCTAGAAAGGATCCATTCTTAGCAATGAATATCTTGCCTTCAGATCTGTGATAGAAGATGTACCCAATAGTTTCTTTTGGGTATCCTATGAAGACACATTTCTCCGATTTGGGTTCAAGCTTATCAGGTTGAAGATTTTTCACATAAGCATCGCAGCCCCAAACTTTAAGAAACAACAACTTGGGTTTCTTGCCAAACCACAGTTCACATGGTGTCGTCTCAATGGACTTAGATGGTGCCCTATTTAACGTGCATGTAGCCGTCTTTAAAGCATAACCGCAAAATGATAGCGGTAAATCGGTAAGAGACATCATAGATCGCACCATATATAATAAAGTTTGATTACGACGTTTAGACACACCATTACGCTGTGGTGTTCTAGGTGGCATAAGTTGCAAAACTATTCCGCATTGTTTCAAATGAAGACCAAACTCGTAACTCAAATATTCACCTCCACGATCAGATCGTAGAAACTTTATTTTTTTGTTACGATGATTTTCCACTTCACTCTGAAATTCTTTGAACTTTTCAAATGTTTTAGACTTATGTTTCACCAAGTAGATATACCCATATCTGCTCAAATCATCTATGAAGGTTAGAAAATAACGATCCCTGCCGCGAGAAACAACACTCATCAGACCGCATACATCAGTATATATTATTTCCAATAAGTATGTTGCTCGCTCCATTGTTACGGAGAACGGAGTCTTAGTCATCTTGCCCATGAGGCATGGTTCGGAAGCATCAAGTGATTCCAAAAGCCCATCAGCATGGAGTTTCTTCATGCGCTTTAAACCAATATGACCTAAACGGCAGTGCCACAAATAAGTTGCACTATCATTATTAAACTTATATCTTTTGGATTCAATACTATGAATATGTGTATCACTACCATCGAGATTCAATAAAAATAGACCACTCATCAAGGGTGCATAACCATAAAAGATATTACTCATATAAATAGAAAAACCATTATTCACTAATTTAAATGAATAACCGTCTCGCATCAAACAAGATGCAGATATAATGTTCATGCTTAACGCTGAAACCAAATAGTAATTATTCAGGTCTAAAACTAATCCCGAAGGTAGATGTAGAGGTAGCGTGCCGACGGTGATCACATCGACTTTGGAACCATTTCCCACGCGCATCGTCACCTTGTCCTTAGCCAATCTTTGTTTAATCCGTAGCCCCTATTTCGAGTTGCAAATATGAGCAACAAAACCAGTATCAAATACCCAGGTGCTACTACGAGCATTAGTAAGGTACACATCAATATACCTTTCACTTTGCTATCCTTCTTATCCACCAAATACTTGGGGCAGTTCCACTTCCAGGGACCAGTCCCTTTGTAGTAGAAGCACTCAGTCTCAGGCTTAGGTCCAGACTTGGGCTTCTTCACTTGAGCAGCAACTTGCTTTCCATTCTTCTTGAAGTTCCCCTTCTTCCCTTTGCCCTTTTTCTTGAAACTAGTGGTCTTGTTAACCATCAACCCTTGATGCTCCTTCTTGATTTCTACCTCCGCAGCATTTAGCATTGGGAAGAGCTCGGGAATTTTCTTATCCATCCCTTGCATATTATAGTTCATCATGAAGCTTTTGTAGCTTGGTGGCAGTGATTGAAGAATACTGTCAATGACACTATCAACCAAAAGATTAACTCCCATCTGAGTTAAGTGGTTGTGGTACCCAGACATTCTGAGTATATGTTGACTGACAGAACTATTCTCCTCCATTTTGCAGCTGTAGAACTTATTGGAGACTTCATATCTCTCAATCCAGGCATTTGCTTGAAATATTAACTTCAACTCCTGGAACATCTCATATGCTCCATGACATTCAAAACATTGTTGAAGTCCCGGTTCTAATCCCTAAAGCATGGCACACTGAACTATTGAGTAGTCATCAGCTTTGCTTTGCCAGACGTTCATAACGTCCGGAGTTGCTCCTGCAACGATTTTGGCACCTAACGGTGCTTCTAGGACGTAATTCTTCTGTGCAGCAATGAGGATAATCCTCAAGTTACGGACCGAGTCTGTGTAGTTTCTACCATCATCTTTCAACTTAGCTTTCTCTAGGAACGCATTAAAATTCAATGGAACAGTAGCACGGGCCATTTATCTATAACAACATAGACATGCAAAATACTATCAAGTACTAAGTTCATGATAAATTAAAGTTCAATTAATCATATTACTTAAGAACTCCCACTTAGATAGACATCCCTCTAATCATCTAAGTGATCACGTGATCCATATCAACTAAACCATGTCCGATCATCACTTGAGATGGAGCAGTTTTCAATGGTGAACATCACTATGTTGATCATATCTATTGTATGATTCACGCTCGACCTTTCGGTCTCAGTGTTCCGAGGCCATATCTGCATATGCTAGGCTCGTCAAGTTTAACTAGAGTATTCTGCGTGTGCAAAACTGGCTTGCACCCGAGTATGTGAACGTAGAGCTTATCACACCCGATCATCACGTGGTGTCTTGGCATGACGAACTATAGCAACAGTGCATACTCAGGGAGAACACTTATACCTTGAAATTTATTAAGAGATCATCTTATAATGCTACCGCCATTCTAAGAAAAATAAGATGCATAAAGGATAAACATCACATGCAATTTGAAAGATCGAGGATGTCGCCTAGAGGGGGGGTGAATAGGCACTTTAAAATAATTATAGTTTAGGCTTTAACAAATGCGGAATAAACCTAGCGGTTAATTTGTCAAGCACAAAACCTAAAACAACTAGGCTCACCTATGTGCACCAACAACTTATGCTAAGCAAGATAAGTAACTATGTGATAGCAAGATATACGACAAGAAACAATATGGCTATCACAAAGTAAAGTGCATAAGTAAAGGGCTCGTGTAAGACATAACCGAGGCACACGGAGACGACGATGTATCCCGAAGTTCACACCCTTGTGGATGCTAATCTCCGTTTGGAGTGGTGTGGAGGCACAATGCTCCCCAAGAAGCCACTAGGGCCACCGTAATCTCCTCACGCCCTCGCACAATGCAAGATGTCGTGATTCCACTAAGGGACCCTTGAGGGCGGTCACCGAACCCGTACAAATGGAGACCCTTGGGGGCGGTCACCGAACCCCTACACTTTGGCAACCCTTGGGGGCGGTCACCGGTACCCGTAAAATTGCTCGGGGCGATCTCCACAACCTAATTGGAGACCCGGACGCTTGCCTGGAGCTTTACACCACAATGATTGAGCTCCGAACAACACCAACCGTCTAGGGCACCAAGGCACCCAAGAGGAACAAGCTCTAGGGTGTCCAAACACCCAAGAGTAACAAGCTCAGGGGTATAAAGCACCCAAGAGTAATAAGCTTCTCAACTTGTAACTTCCAAGTACCACGTGGAGAACTCAAACCGATGCACCAAATGCAATGGCAAGGGCACACGGAGTGCCCAAATCCTTCTCTCTCAAATCCCACCGAAGCAACTAATGCTAGGGAGGAAGATGAGAGGAAGAACAAGAAGCACAACACCAAGAACTCCAAGATCTAGATCCAAATGGTTCCCCTCACATAGAGGAGAAAGTGATTGGTGGAAATTTGGATCTAGATCTCCTCTCTCTTTTCCCTCAAAAACTAGCAAGAATCCATGGAGGGATTGAGAGTTAGCAAGCTCGAAGAAGGTCAACAATGGGGGAAGAACACGAGCTCAAAGGATGAGGTTCATTGGGGAAGAAGACCGCCTTTTATAGGTGGGGAAAAATCCAACCGTTATCCTCACAGCCCGCACAGAGCGGTACTACCGCTCCAAGGAGCGGTACTACCACTCGTCCTCACGGTACTACCGCTAGGGATCATGGTACTACCGCAAAGGGTGGCAGTACTACTGCTTGCGAGTGGTACTCAAAAATACATCTGTGCCTACCACCGCATGACTTGGGACGAGTTTTTGGTTTGGAGCGGTACTATCGCTGTAGGAGCCGCGGTAGTATTGCTCTGGAGTGGTAGTAAAAAATTACATCCCTCCAATTCGCGGTAGTACCGCTTCAGCCTTTTCGGAACACCAAAACTGCCACAACTTTTGCAAACGGACTCCGAATTCGATGAAACCAAGTTTGTTGGAAAGCTAGCGACAAGGGACAACACAATATTGAAAGAAATATTAATAAGAAGCAAAATAGAAAAGGCCCATAAGAAAAAGGTGAGAACCCTTCCTCGGATAAGACTGGTAAAACATCCAACACCGAAAACATCATAGAAGACACGTGCAAACTCCATTTTCGATGAACTCAAGCTTGTCATCAAGATGACCATAAGCTCTAAGACTCACAAAGAGAACCGAACAAGAACCGAGAAACATGATGCAAGGATGCAATGGTTTGAGCTCTCTACTAACGATATGATCAAGCTACCAACTTGAGAGCCCCCCTTGATAGTACGGCAAACGATCCTATAACCCGGTCTCCCAACTACCACCACGAGACCGGTAAAATAGAAAACCTATCGAGGGAAACATTTGCCCTGCACATGGTCCACTTGAGCTAGATGATGACGATCTTGACTCCCTCAAGTCGGACCACCTTTCTTGATTGCGTTGGCTTGATGAAGACTAAATGATTGCTCCTGCATAGTTCACTATGGGTGAGCCACTCTTCGTCACATCTTCACAAGTCCATTGACACCACAATGGAAGGCAAGATTCAAGCACTTGATATATTCGTGATGCTCCACTTGAACTTGCACACGACAATCTTGATGACGATCACCACTTGATGTCATCCTTTCCATGGGTTGTATGATATATTCCTCTTGACGCAAGCCCATGGATACGTACCTAACCCCACATAGAACTCTCATATAGACCATGGGTTAGTACACAAAGTGCAATGGACAATGCTTACCATACCATGGGATCACTTGATCCCTCTCGGTACATCTTCTACGCTTTGTGAGTTGATCAACTTGATTCACTCTTGACTTAGTCTTGATCAACCTTGAATATTTGCAACTCTCTTCATTTGGATGATGTCCTGAAGGTAAACATGAATGATCACACAACCTTCTTCTTCAAGACATGCTTGCAATAAGCTCAACACTCACATGAACAATCGTTGGATAATTCCTTAATAGCACCTTGGTCAACTCATAAACTCCTTGAAACCAACACATGGACTTCAAGAAAAGCCTATGGACAAATCCTTCAAATATAACTCAAGACAACCATTAGTCCATAGAGATTGTCATCAATTACCAAAACCAAACATGGGGGCACCGCATGTTCTTTCAATCTCCCCCATTTTGGTAATTGATGACAATCACTTTCAAGAGAGTTTATATAAGGAATTATGCATCATCGTGCAATGCAACAACCAATAGTGCATGCGAATGAGATGCAAATGCTAAGGAACAAAACCAAAGCAAGAGGAGATAACTCTCTAAACTTCTCCACAAAACTCTCTGAAACTTCTCCCCCATTGGATATCAACTGAACCAACTAGACCAAGGATCCTATGAGCCACAAGAATAAATGATATTATGATATGAGTAGAGGAGTGTTATAAAGAAACTAGAGAAGCTCCCCATGATTTGTGCACAAATAAGAATATTTGTATTGGATACAAAGTGCACAAAATAGGATCATAGCTCCCGCAAAATCAATAGAAACTCACAACCAGTGCGAGTGAGCATATAGGAAACAAATCCTAGCACTTGCAACAAGCACATGGTTGAGCAACATGTAAAAAGAGGAAACTTAATAATAGGCTCAACCAAAATGATGTGTGTGAGTCATGGCAAAGCACTTGAGAAGACTAATATAAGGATGAGCATAAAGCATCAACATAGTCTTGGGTAAATGAATACACGGTGCATGACATGTCATCCACACACACACCAAGCAAACGGGTTCACAAGCACACTAAAAATGCAAAATGAATAACCAACACTTGTGACAACCCATGGTGAAGAAAGAAAAAAAGCCTTATCAAGATGAGGGATACCTATTAAGATGGCAAAAGCCTCGTAAAGACAAGCATGAGGAAAAAATCTTCACCACACAAGAGTGCATCAAGATGCAACGAGATAAGACACACACTCAAGGCAAAAGCTTTCATGGAGTCACCAAAGAAAAAAACAAAAGAAAGACACGGTGGACGTGAAAGAAAGGATATCATCTAGATATGCAACTTCTCTCAAGTGTATAAGGTTCTAGGTAGACAAAATCATGATGATATATGTCTACAAAGAAGGATGTACACCCGATATAGTTACAACACACCGGAACAAGATATCCACAAGGAAGTCATACATATACCAATAAGATATTTGCTTGGAAGCATAGCACATGGCTAGATATGGTCTTATTGTATATAAATAAATTCCTACCACATAACCATCAAAGACATCACAACTAGCAACATGAGATCATCGTCGAGATGCTTTGAGAAAGGAAACAAGTATCACAAGAAAGAATGAATTACATGCCATGATACAACCTACACGAGGTTGATGCAAGAAATGTGTGCATGAAGTAGATGATGATACTTGTTACCGAGATACCATTGGAAGGATGTAGTAGATACCAAATGACGGTAGATGGTAGTTCATTGATCACCCTAGCTTGACTCCAATAAGCACATGGTGACAACACCTTCCTTGTGAGTGAGCCGAGCATCCAATGCATCTCCAACCGTTCCTAGAAGAACAACGCAAACTAAACGGTACCCAAACTCATTGGGACCAAATAGTTAGAAACACCAATACATAGGACAAACTCCACATAAATATGTGCATATAGATATGGAAATGAATTTCATGCACATCTCATCCAATTTGAGACTTGGTGGAGTTTCCCCTATATATTGGATCAATGAAAGAAAGCATGCCAAATAGAATACATGAAGTAAATATGCATGCTCGAAACTTTCAAGAACCAAAACCAAATGAAAAAGAAATGCCAAGTGAAAAGGATACCAAATGGAGAAATCATCACTTGGAAGAAATCTTAAAGATAGATCAAGGAATGAGATATCCATTGATACACACTAAATTAAAGATGTTAAACTCCCAAAGAGAGGATGGTTCCAAACAAACCAGGCTCTCTACAAAGTTTCATGATGGCACAAAGTACCAAAAAGAAAACGGCTTCCCTTCCACCAACACACACTTGATAAGGATCACAACAAGAGTGTTCTAAAGAAAATAGGATAGCTCCACCACGAGTTGTGCATTATAGAGAATTTGCATTTGAATACAAAATGCACAAGATGGGATCACTGTTGGTGAACGTTGCATAAAATAAAAAAAATCCTACGTTCACCAAGATCAATCTATGAGTTCATCTAGCAACAAGAGAGAGGAGTGCATCTACATACCATTGTAGATCGCGAGCGGAAGCGTTCAAGAGAACGGGGTTGAGGGAGTCGTACTCGCCGTGATCCAAATCATCGGAGATCCTAGCGCCAAACGGATGGCACCTCCGCGTTCAACACACGTACGGTCAGCGTGAAGTCTCCTCCTTCTTGATCCAACAAGGGGGAAGGAGAGTTTGATGAAGATCCAGCAGCATGACGGCGTGGTGGTGGATGCAGCAGGGTTCCGGCAGGGCTTTGCCAAGCGACTACGGGAGGAGGAGGTGTAGCAAGGGGGGTAGGGAGGCGCCAGATGTCAGGGGTCGGCTGCCCTCCCCTCCTCTTTATACAGGGACCCCAGGGGGGTGCCGGCCCTAGGAGATGGGATCTCCTAGGGGGGCGGCGGCCAAGGGGGGAGACTTGCCCCCCAAGGCAAGTGGAGGTGCCCCCTCCCCTAGGGTTCCCAACCCTAGGCGCAGAGGGGGGCCCAGGGGGGTGCACCAGCCCACTAGGGGCTGGTTCCCCTCCCACTTCAGCCCATGGGACCCTCCGGGATGGGTGGCCCCACCCAGTGGACCCCCGGGACCCTTCCGGTGGTCCTGGTACAATACCGGTAACCCCCGAAACTTTCCCGATGGCCGAAAAATGACTTCCCATATATAATTCTTTACCTTTGGACCATTCCGGAACTCCTCATGATGTCCGGGATCTCATCCGGGACTCCGAACAACTTTCGGTTTGCTGCATACTAATATCTTTACAACCCTAGCGTCACTGAACCTTAAGTGTGTAGACCCTATGGGTTCGGGAGACATGTAGACATGACCGAGACGGCTCTCCAGTCAATAACCAACAGCGGGATCTGGATACCCATGTTGGCTCCCACATGCTCCTCGATGATCTCATCGGATGAACCACGATGTCGAGGATTTAAGCAACCACGTATACAATTCCCTTTGTCAATTGATACGTTACTTGCCCGAGATTCGATCGTCGGTATCCCAATACCTCGTTCAATCTCATTACCGGCAAGTCACTTTACTCGTACCGTAATGCATGATCCCGTGACCAGACACTTGGTCACTTTGAGCTCATTATGATGATGCATTACCGAGTGGGCCCAGAGATACCTCTCCGTCATACGGAGTGACAAATCCCAGTCTCGATCCGTGTCAACCTAACAGACACTTTCGGAGATACCTATAGTGCACCTTTATAGTCACCCAGTTACGTTGTGACGTTTGGTACACCCAAAGCACTCCTACAGTATCCGGGAGTTACATGATCTCATGGTCTAAGGAAAGGATACTTGACATTGAAAAAGCTCTAGCAAAATGAACTACACAATCTTGTGCTATGCTTAGGATTGGGTCTTGTCCATCACATCATTCTCCTAATGATGTGATCCCGTTATCAATGACATCCAATGTCCATAGTCAGGAAACCATGACTATCTGTTGATCAATGAGATAGTCAACTAGAGGCTCACTAGGGACATGTTGTGGTCTATGTATTCACACGTGCATTACGATTTCCGGATAATACAATTATAGCATGCATAAAAGACAATTATCATGAACAAGGAAATATAATAATAATCCTTTTATTATTGCCTCTAGGGCATATTTCCAACAGTCTCCCACTTGCACTAGAGTCAATAATCTAGTTACATTGTGAGGAATCGAACACCCATCGAGTTCTGGTGTTGATCATGTTTTGCTCGCGGAAGAGGTTTAGTCAACGGATCTGCGACATTCAGATCCGTATGTACTTTGCAAATATCTATGTTTCCATCTTGAACATTTTCACGGATGGAGTTGAAACGACGCTTGATGTGCCTGGTCTTCTTGTGAAACCTGGGCTCCTTGGCAAGGGCAAGAGCTCCAGTGTTGTCACAGAAGAGAGTGATTGGCCCCGATGCATTGGGTATGACTCCTAGGTCGGTGATGAACTCCTTCATCCATATTGCTTCATGTGCTGCCTCCGAGGCTGCCATGTACTCCGCTTCACATGTAGATCCCGCCACGACGCTCTGCTTGCAACTGCACCAGCTTACTGCTCCACGATTCAACATATACACATATCGGTTTGTGACTTAGAGTCATCCAGATCTGTGTCGAAGCTAGCGTCGACGTAACCCTTTACGACGAGCTGTTCGTCACCTCCATAAATGAGAAACATGTCCTTTGTCCTTTTCAGGTACTTCAGGATATTCTTGACCGCTGTCCAGTGTTCCTTGCCGGGATTACTTTGGTACCTTCCTACCAAACTTACGGCAAGGTTTACATCAGGTCTGGTACACAGCATGGCATACATAATAGATCCTATGGCTGAGGCATAGGGGATGACACTCATCTCTTCTTTATATTTTGCTGTGGTCGGGCATTGAGCCGAGCTCAATCTCACACCGTGCAATACAGGCAAGAACCCTTTCTTGGACTGATCCATTTTGAACTTCTTCAATATCTTATCAAGGTATGTGCTTTGTGAAAGACCTATGAGGCGTCTCGATCTATCCCTATAGATCTTGATGCCTAATATGTAAGTAGCTTCTCCAAGGTCCTTCATTGAAAAACACTTATTCAAGTAGGCCTTGATGTTGTCCAAAAGTTCTATATCATTTCCCATCAGAAGTATGTCATCTACATATAATATGAGAAATGCTACAGAGCTCCCACTCACTTTCTTGTAAACGCAAGCTTCTCCATAAGTCTGCATAAACCCAAACGCTTTGATCATCTCATCAAAGCGAATGTTCCAACTCCGAGATGCTTGCACCAGCCCATAAATGGATCGTTGGAGCTTGCATACCTTGTTAGCATTTTTAGGATCAACAGAACCTTCCGTCTGCATCATATACAGTTCTTCCTTAAGATAGCCGTTAAGGAATGCCGTTTTGACGTCCATCTGCCATATCTCATAATCATAGTATGCGGCAATTGCTAACATGATTCGGACGGACTTCAGCTTTGCTACGGGAGACAAAGTCTCATCGTAGTCAACCCCTTGAACTTGCCGATAACCCTTAGCGACAAGTCGAGCTTTATAGATGGTAATATTACCATCCGCGTCCGTCTTCTTCTTAAAGATCCATTTGTTTTCTATCGCTCGCCGATCATTGGGCAAGTCTGTCAAAGTCCATACTTTGTTTTCATACATGGATTCTATCTCGGATTGCATGGCTTCAAGCCATTTGTTGGAATCTGGGCCCGCCATCGCTTCTTCATAGTTCGAAGGTTCACCGTTGTCTAACAACATGATTTCCAGGACAGGGTTGCCATACCACTCTGGTGTGGAATGTGTCCTTGTGGACCTACGAAGTTCAGTAGCAACTTGATCCGAAGTACCTTGATCATCATCATTAATTTCCTCTCCAGTCGGTGTAGGCACCACAGGAACATTTTCCTGAGCTACACTACTTTCCGGTTCAAGAGGTAGTACTTCATCGAGCTCTACTTTCCTCCCACTTACTCCTTTCGAGAGAAACTTTTTTTCCAGAAAGGATCCATTCTTGGCAACAAAGATCTTTCCTTCGGATCTAAGGTAGAAGGTATACTGTCGGTGTCAAAACCGGCGGATCTCGGGTAGGGGGTCCTGAACTGTGCGTCTAGGCGGATGGTAACAGGAGACAAGGGACACGATGTTTTTACCCAGGTTCGGGCCCTCTTGATGGAGGTAAAACCCTACTCCTACTTGATTAATATTGATGATATGGGTAGTACAAGAGTAGATCTACCACGAGATCGGAGTGGCTAAACCCTAGAAGCTAGCCTATGGTATGATTGTTGTTCTTCCTATGGACTAAAACTCTCCGGTTTATATAGACACCGGAAAGGGCTAGGGTTACACAGAGTCGGTTACAATGGGAGGAGATCTTCATATCGTATCGCCAAGCTTGCCTTCCACGCCAAGGAAAGTCCCATCCGGACACGGGACAGAGTCTTCAATCTTGTATCTTCATAGTCCGGGAGTCCGGCCAAAGGTCTTAGTCCGGCCATCCGGACGCCCCCTAATCCAGGACTCCCTCAATCATCAGGAGAGCTAGAAAGCTTTTCATGACTTTCTTCCAATTTCCCATACTTGCTAGATATCAACTCAAGTTGAGCCCTTAGCTCAATATTCTCCTTTAAAATGGATGCTTCACAAGAAATAGAGTTAGTAGCACAAGCATCATCATTAACAACAAGAGGAGAAGGTGCTACGTCTTGAGCTACCGTTGGTTTTCCCCAAAGAGGAGAGGGTGATGCAACAAGTGTAGCGTAAGTATTTCCCTCAGTTTTGAGAACCAAGGTATCAATCCAGTAGGAGGCTCCTCAAAAGTCCCATGCACCTACACAAACAAGCTGAGAACTCGCAACCAACGCCATAAAGGTGTTGTCAATCCTTCACGGACTCTTGCGAAAGTGAGATCTAATAAAGATAGTAAGATAAGATAAATATATTTTTGGTATTTTATAAGATAGATGCAAAAAGTAAAGATGCAAATAAAGATAGATTGAAAGCAAATATGATAAGAGATAGACCCGGGGGCCATAGGTTTCACTAGTGGCTTCTCTCGAGATAGCATAAGTATTACGGTGGGTGAACAAATTACTGTCGAGCAATTGATAGAAAAGCGCATAGTTATGAGATTATCTAGGCATGATCATGTATATAGGCATCACGTCCATAACAAGTAGACCGACTCCTGCCTGCATCTACTACTATTACTCCACACATCGACCGACTCCTGCCTGCATCTAGAGTATTAAGTTCATAAGAACAGAGTAACGCTTTAAGAAAGATGACATGATGTAGAGGGATAAACACATGCAATATGATATAAACCCCATCTTGTTATCCTCGATGGCAACAATACAATACGTGTCTGGCAACCCTTTCTGTCACTGGGTAAGAACACCGCAAGATTGAACCCAAAGCTAAACACTTCTCCCATGGCAAGAAAGATCAATCTAGTAGGCCAAACCAAACTGATAATTCGAATAGACTTGCAAAGATAACTCAATCATACAAAGGTCTTAGTCCGGCCATCCGGACACCCCCTAATCCAGGACTCCCTCAGTAGCCCCTGAACCAGGCTTCAATGACGACGAGTCTGGCGCACAAGTTGTCTTCGGCATGGCAAGGCGGGTTTCTCCTCCGAATATCTCATAGAAGACGTTAAACACCAGGGCAGTGTCCGGCTCTGCAAAATAAGTTCCACATTCCACCGTAGAGAGAATAATATTTGCGTTAATCGGATCTGCTGACGTATTCCGCGGCGTGACATCATGCCACGGCTAGGCTTTTATTCATTTTATTGTTCCACCTCAGCGCGTTTAGTGAGGCAGTTTCCTTGGCACGTCTTGTCAAAGCAGAGATCGTGTCCCCTTATTCCGGGATTCTCATCAATACGGGTGTGGGTAACCCAACCGCGCCATTAACCGCGGCGCTTGGGATATAAGCGAGTTTTATTAGGCCGGTGGGGGGCTCGTAGTTTTGGCTGCCCATATAAGGGGATAAGAATCCGCCCTTTCCATTCACTCCTTCTTCCTCCTCTGCTTATCCGTCCCTGCGCGCTCGAGCTCCAGCGCCCAAGCCCGCACTTCCCACCTCAACCTTCTCCAACCATGTCCGGAGCGGGAGGTAGATGGATGGCCTCCTCCGTCACAGAGGGGCAAATCAAAAATCCGAGGAACACCGGATACTTGTCCAACGACATCGCGCACCGGCTTCCAGATGTGGGGCAACTCGTCCCCACCCCCAGGCCCCATGAGAGAGTTGTTTTTCTTCCCCATTTCCTCCACGGACTGGGTTGTCCTCTTCACCCGTTCGTCCGGGGGCTCATGTTCTACTACGGCCTGGACTTCCATGATCTGGCCCCAAACTTCATCCTCAATATCTCGGCGTTTATCGTCGTGTGTGAGGCCTTCTTCCGCATCCAACCCCATTTTGGCCTATGGCTGAAGATCTTCAGCGTCAAGCCGAAGGTTGTGAAAGGCCGACAAGCGGAGTGCGGAGGCGCCATGGTGGGCAAGATAGCCAACGTCACCTGGCTCGAGGGTGCCTTCGTGGAAACCATCAAAGGGTGGCAATCGAGGTGGTTTTATATCACCGAGTCGCGTGACCCTAAGTGGGCAGCGGCCCCCGAATTTCGATCTGGCATCCCCACCCGGCTCACATCTTGGAAAGAGACGGGCCTGTCATGGGGCAATCCGGAAGAGGTGACTGGACTCCAAACCTGCGTCCGAGACCTGGTGACCAAGAAGGTCAAGCCTGACAACGTGGTCCAGGTCATGCTCTTCCGCCGGATCCTCCCGTGTCAACGACGGGACTTCAATTTGTGGGAGTTCGACCCGGCCCAGCACCAGACTCTATCCCGGCTCTTCGAAACGAAGCACGAGGACGCCTGGAAGGTGCTTTTCAAGTGTTCCGAGGTCTCCCCTCCCGTCACCGAGGATCACGGATTCCGCGCCAAACGTCAAGCCTCCGAAGTAAGCTCACATTTAGTCCCTTACGGGATATCCGAATTTCATAGTGTGGCTTTACGTGGGATCTAAACTCCCGTTCCTTTGACAGGACTGGAAGAGGACATCTGGACAGTTTGACTGTCTGGCTCCTTTGCCCGAAGGACCAGCAGACGTGCAATTAGCAAAGCTACTGGTTCCGGCACCTCACGTGGTGCCGGAGAAGAAGGCCAAGGAGAAGCTCACGGGGACCCGAAAGAGTTCCCGGCGCCCGGTGGCGTCGGATTTGCCCGACAACCCCAACGCACCCTCCGCCTCCGAAGACGAGGAGGAGGAAGAAGAAGAAGATGCCTCTCCCCCTCCAACAGGGGGAGGAAAGAAAAGAAAGGTCGCCCCAACTAGGGAAGCCGGAGGGTCCAAGAAGGGGAAGACCCTTCTGCCGGACTACGCCCCCGACGCCAAAGACGGCGGGGGGGAATGGCCATCCAGGGTCAAGCCCCTGGCAAAATCGTAAGTGTCCGGCTACCCGAATGTCTTATTGCACTCCTTTATTATTCGATAGCTTCTAACGCCGAATCTAATCATGCAGTCCACCCAGAGCTCAGCTTGGCGATTCGTCGAGCGGCTCTCTGAATTCATCGGATGTGAATAGCGCTTCACTTCCGACGGCCTCCTCCCCTCTCTCTACAGATGACGCTAAGGTGGAGTCCCGTAGGGGACAAAACCAGGAGGAGGTGGTCCTGGAGGCGCCACAAGGCGACCGTCCGGACTCTAGGCCCAAAGGGGGTAAAGCTCCGGAGGGATCTAAGTCCGGCCCCGGGTCGGACACTGCTCCGGAACCATCAGCGGTTCCAGAGTCCGATAGGCGGTGCCTTCATAAGAAGGGCAAGCCCGCGACGCCGGCGACTTCTGTCCACCCGGAAGCGCCGGACAATTTGCTGGAGGCGCTTAACGGCGCCTCCATCAACGAGGAACACCGCACTGTTATGAGTGCGGTGATTCAGAAGGTTCAGTCCGCCAAGAGCGGGCTGACGGAAGCCTGCACAAGCCTATTAACAGGCTTTGAGGTATGTGTTCAAAAACATATATATAAAAATATTACCGCATAGACAGTAGCCCCTGATGCTCAGTTTGGTGTTCGGAAAGAAAAGTCGAGCTGAGGATCTAAAAAGATATACGCAGGAGTTTAATAGAAATATGTCAATATGGGAGTGCAGGCTGCGCTGCTGACCTCTGCCGCACTGACTGCGGAGGTCAATGCATTGAAGGAAAGCCTCGAGCGGTCCGAGAGCAAGCTCGGCCGTGCCAAGAAGCAGCTCGAGGATAAAGAGGGTACATAGTACCTCCAGTAAATGTATATAGAAATACTTGGTTGCAAAATAAGAACAGGACCAATGTTAATGTTGCAGGAGCCACGACCGAGGTGGCGACCCTGAAAGAGGCGGTCTCCTAGGCCGAAAAGAGTGCGGCCTTGGAGCGCACCGAGCAAGAGAAGCAGGAGGCGCGTGTGGCGGAGGTGCGGCAAGAGCTCCAGGCTCTCATGGAAAAACACGAGAGTTTGGAGCGTGACTCGAAGACTCGAGAGTCCGAGCTTGCCTTGGCTCTTGAGAGTGCCAAGACCGCTAAGGCCGAAGCCCAGAAGGCCCTTCAGGAGATCGAGGCGATGAAGAAGATAGCGGCAGGTAAGGCATTCTTTATGCAAAGCAAAAATATAAAAGTTAATTATCTGCTACTTACCCGAATCCGGAGCTCTCTAGGAGCGTTCGCCGATCTGCCCCGTAGTGTGTCTGATGCCGCCGCATACTACCGAGCCGAAGAGGGGAGCTCGACGGAGAAAGTGTTCTGGTCTCAGTATGCTGAGGCCGAACATCCGGTGCCCCTGAGCGACCAGCTGAAGCAGCTGGTCGAGCTCCACAAGGTGGCTGAACAGGCCATGAAGGGCCTCATAGCTCGGCTATGGCCTGGAGAAGTCATGCCTGGGAGCTACTTCAGTCTGGTGCGGCGGCTGGTGGACGCATGTCCGTGGATTGAGGTCATCAAGCGCTTCGTTTGTATTGAAGGTGCCCGTCGGGCCCTTGCCCGTGCTAAGGTGCACTGGGGAAAGCTAGATGCGGAGAAGCTGTTGACGGACGCGCCCCCGACGGGCAAGGAGTATCGTACGCCTGAGATGTATTATAATGGCGTTCTGAAGGGTGCCCGCCGTATAGCGGATGAGTGCTCCAAAGATGTAATTTTTTAGTAGACTCTCATTTGTTATCCTGTATGCTGAAGCTTTGTTCATATGCGTTAAGCAATGCTTGTTAATTTAAAATATTACCTTCTGTGCGGCCGTTTATCAAATCTGAGAGATGCAAGTCGTCGGCTTCGACCCCCATGCCACGAGTGCTGGGGTGTTCGGGATAAACCTGAGCTCTCTTGTTCCCATTCTTGGGTCCATCTAGGGAGGCGTTTCAGCACAACGAACCAGGCCATCGGACTTATAATGCTTTATCACTCTCACTTAGCCATAGAATTCCATAATTTTAAATTTCGGTGAAGCCCCTAGTATTCGGAAGACCGAGTTCGGGGCGCTATCCACGCCTATGCCGGATAAGTCCAGTTCATCGCTCGAAGCGGCATAAGTCTTTAAGGACTCGAAGAAACCTTGCGAACAGCGACCGGTCTCTCGCACTATCATGACAGTCAGTTTTAGCTTTCTCTACTGAGGTGTTAACCCAGCTCAACTGGGGCATAATCGCAGTAGTTCTCCCAGCGCTACGTTAGCCAACAATGCGGAACGTAAGGTACCAAAACATGGGAGCCGGGCAAACCCAACTATTGACCAAAGACATGATTCGGAACCGATGCATATAGTGCTATAAGTTCGGGGTGCCGCACTCGTGAGAGTGTTCGGTCTTCTCACACCATGTTATGGGGTGTTGTAAGCCCCTGGTGTATTGTCCGCACCAAAGTGTACGGTTGCAGAATGTCATGACTGAACATATTTGTATATAAAAATAGATAAGTACAATAATAAGTAAGAGCTATATATTGTTTATTAAAAAGGGGCTGCTGCGAAAGCAGAACCATACAAGAAGTGTGGTAAGCAAGAGATGGGAGTATTTGACATATTCCCCTCCAGGGGCAAGTTGTGGGATTGTAAGTAAAACAGGTATGAAACTCGTTATAGAGACCACCTGGACTTTTGATGTGGCTTGCTCCCTCCCTGGCTGTTGCATCATGGGTTCGACGCGTGTATTGCCGAACAGGCCTTCCGAATAGTTGGGTCCTGAAAGTGTGTGAAAAGGAAAATGGCGAAATAGGGAGCCCCTTAGTGTGGTTAAGCCATATTCTGGGTGTGCCGTTGTTGTGCCCCTCCCCTTATGCCCATGGTATCTCTAAGGCGTAATTATGTATGCGTGGTACCAGTATTGCCATTTGGCGGGGGCTGGGGTTGGGGCCGCACTGCTATGCTTGCTCGGAACGTGCCAGCCTGATTTGTTGTAGGTTACTTCGGGCTCGCTTGACGTTGTTCGGACGTTTGACACCTGGATTGGAGAACTGCCTTGAGAGGCTACTCCGTACTTCCGCTGCTAGGGCCATCGTGTGCTCCTCCGTTTGGAGAGAGCGTTCAGTGTTTCCGTTTATCGTGATGACTCCGCGAGGTCCTGGCATCTTGAGCTTGAGATATGCATAGTGCGGCACCGCATTGAATTTCGCAAATGTGGTTCGTCCAAGCAGGGTGTGAAAGCCGCTGCGGAATGGGACTATGTCGAAGATTAACTCCTCGCTCCGGAAGTTATCCGGGGATCCGAAGACCACCTCGAGTGTAACCGAGCCTGTACAGCTGGCTTCTACCCCTGGTATGACACCTTTGAAGGTTGTCTTTGTGGGTTTAATCCTTGAAGGATCGATGCCCATTTTTTGCACTATGTCCTGGTAAAGCAGGTTCAGGCTACTGCCGCCGTCCATTAGAACTCTGGTAAGGTGAAATTCGTCGATAATTGGGTCTAGGACCAGTGCGGCGAATCCCCCGTGACGGATGCTGGTGGGATGGTCCCTTCGATCGAAGGTGATGGGGCAGGAGGACCATGGGTTGAACTTTGGGGCGACTGGCTCCAGCGCATAGACATCCTTGAGAGCACGCTTCCGCTCCCTTTTGGGGATGTGGGTTGCGTATATCATATTCACCGTCCGAACTTGCGGGGGAAATCCCTTCTGTCCTTTGTTGTTCGGCGGCCGGGGCCCCTCCTCGTCATTGCTATGTAGCCCCTTGTCTCTGGTCTCGACACTTAACTTGCCTGCCTGCTTGAACACCCAACAATCCCTGTTGGTGTGATTCGCTGGCTGTTCGGGGGTGCCGTGTATCTGGCACGAGCGATCGAGTATCCGGTCTAAGCTGGATGGGCCCTGAGGGTTTCTTTTGAATGGCTTCTTCCGCTGACCCGGTTTAGAGCCTCTGAATCCGGCATTGACTGCCGTATCTTCAGTTTTGTCACCATTAATGCGACGCTTATGCTTGTTGCGACGTGACCTGCCGTTGTTATCCTTCGTATCCGAATTGCCGGGGCTCTTGGTTATGTTATTGCTACGAGCTAGCCAGCTGTCTTCTCCCGCATAGAAGTGGGTCATGAGTGTCGTGAGGGCTGACATAGACTTCGGCTTTTCCTGTCCTAGGTGCCGGGCAAGCCATTCGTCTCGGATGTTGTGCCTGAAGGCTGCAAGGGCCTCTGTGTCCGGACAATTGACTATTTGGTTTTTCTTGGTTAGGAACCGTGTCCAGAATTATCTGGCCGATTCCTCTGGCTGCTGGATTATGTGGCTTAGGTCATCGGCGTCTGGTGGTTGCACATACGTGCCCTGGAAGTTGTCGAGGAATGCGGATTCCAGGTCCTCCCAACAACTAATTGGCTCTGCTGGCAGGCTGTTAAGCCAATGTCGAGCTGGTCCTTTAAGCTTGAGCGGGAGGTATTTGATGGCGTGTAGATCATCACCACGGGCCATGTGGATATGAAGGAGATAATCCTCGATCCATACCGCAGGATCTGTTGTGCCATCGTATGATTCGATGTTTACGGGTTTGAAGCCCTCGGGGATTTGATGATCCATTACTTCGTCTGTGAAGCATAGTGGGTGTGCGGCGCCCCTGTACTGGGCTATATCACGACGCAGCTCGGACGAGCTTGGTCTGTTGTATTCGGCCGGGCCATACTTATTATGTCCGGCGTGACGGCTAGCGTCACGTGAAGCGGGGCGCCCATGCGATCCGTAGATCGATCTTGTTTGCCTTGCCTTATTCTCCAAGATGTCTCGCAGGTCTGTTGCGTCTCCCCGTACTCTGGTATGTTTTGAGCGGTGTCGGGGTGCGGCTTGGGTTGAGGGCCTGAAGGCCTCTCTATCGCGGCCACGGGGTGGCCGATCGGGCGCATCGTACGCTGGTGATGTAGGTTTAGTTGCTTCCTCCTCAAGTTGGGGTAGCAGCCTACGCTTTGGGTAGCTCTTGGATGGGCGTTCTAGTTTATACTCTTCGGCCGCCAGGACTTCGGTCCATCTGTCGGCTAGCACGTCTTGGTCAGCTCTAAGTTGCTACTGTTTCTTCTTGAGGCTGCTTGCCGTGGCTACGAGCCTGCGTTTGAAACGCTCTTGTTCGACGGGATCCTCTGGCACGACGAATTTGTCGTCGTCGAGGCTTGCCTCGTCTTCGGAGGGAGGCATGTAATTGTCGTCCTCATCCTCTTTGTCGACAGCTCTCTCATGAGGGCTGGCTCCTTCGTCCTCCTGCACTGAATCCTGCTGGAGGGGGTTGTCTTCGACACTGTCCGGCATGTTGTTATCTCCGATGCCGGAATCGCCGTTTTTGCTTTGGCGGGACTAAGAGCGGCGCCGCTGACGTCGGCGCTTGGGTTGCTTCTTGGAGGGGTCATCCTCCGTTTTCTCCTCGCCATCCCCCGCTTTAGGGGTGTCCACCATTTATATGTCATATGACGAGGTGGCTTTCCAGTTCCCTATAGGTGCTGGTTCTTGATCGTCTCCTTCATCGGCGTCCATGTCGTCGATGTCTTCGGAGTCAAAGTCTAGCATGTCAGTTAAATCGTCGATAGTGGCTACGAAGTGGGTGATGGGTGCGCTTCGAATTTCTTTGTCATCCGCATCCCAACCATGCTGGCCGTAGTTTGGCCAGGGCTCTCCTAATAAAGAGAGAGACTTTAAGGAATTCAGGATATTGCCGAAAGGCGAGTGCTGAAAGACATCCTCGGCGGTGAACTCCATGACCGGAGCCCAATCGGGCTTAATCGGAAGAGGTGCGGGATTTACGGAGTTCGGATCGGAGACCGGCACCTTGGAGTCACGGGCATTGTGAGGGACTAGGCTGGTATCCGGCTCTATCGCCGTAGAGGTTGCGGCTTCCGGGGCGGCGTCCAACCGTCCGTCCCCGACTGGCGCAGTGGGCTCCGAGCTAATGGTCGGAGCGGACACCTGAGCTACGCTCTGGGTGTTGTCCGATGACAGAGCTAAATCATGCCCATCGTGACAGTGCGGCGCGCCCGGTCGTGGCTCGAATCCGTCGAAGATCAAGTCCCCGCGGATGTCGGCCATGTAGTTTAAGCTTCCAAACCTGACCTGATGGCCAGGGGTGTAGCTTTCGATCTGCTCCAGATGGCCGAACGAGTCGGCCCGCAGTGCGAAGCCGCCGAATACGAAGATCTGTCCGGGGAGAAAAGTCTCATCCCGGACCGCATCGCGATTGACGAGCGAAGAAGCCATCGGGCCTAAAGGTGACGACACAGAGGAACTCTCAATGAAAGCACCAATGTCGGTGTCAAAACCGGCGGATCTCGGGTAGGGGGTCCCGAACTGTGCGTCTAGGCGGATGGTAACAGGAGACAAGGGACACGATGTTTTTACCCAGGTTCGGGCCCTCTCGATGGAGGTAAAACCCTACTCCTGCTTGATTAATATTGATGATATGGGTAGTACAAGAGTAGATCTACCATGAGATCGGAGTGGCTAAACCCTAGAAGATAGCCTATGGTATGATTGTTGTTCTTCCTACGGACTAAAACTCTCCGTTTTATATAGACACTTGAGAGGGCTAGGGTTACACAGAGTCGGTTACAATGGGAGGAGATCTTCATATCGTATCGCCAAGCTTGCCTTCCACGTCAAGGAAAGTCCCATCCGGACACGGGACGGAGTCTTCAATCTTGTATCTTCATAGTCCGGGAGTCCGGCCAAAGGTCTTAGTCCGGCCATCCGGAGACCCCCTAATCCAGGACTCCCTCAATCATCATGAGAGCTAGAAAGCTTTTCACGACTTTCTTCCAATTTCCCATACTTGCTAGATATCAACTCAAGTTGAGCCCTTAGCTCAATATTCTCCTTTAAAATGGATGCTTCACAAGAAATAGAGTTAGTAGCACAAGCATCATCATTAACAACAAGAGGAGAAGGTGCTACGTCTTGAGCTAGCGTTGGTTTTCCCCGAAGAGGAGAGGGTGATGCAACAAGTGTAGCGTAAGTATTTCCCTCAGTTTTGAGAACCAAGGTATCAATCCAGTAGGAGGCTCCTCAAAAGTCCCACGCACCTACACAAACAAACTGAGAACTCACAACCAACGCAATAAAGGTGTTGTCAATCCTTCATGGACTCTTGCGAAAGTGAGATCTAATAAAGATAGTAAGATAAGATAAATATATTTTTGGTATTTTATAAGATAGATGCAAAAAGTAAAGATGCAAATAAAGATAGATTGAAAGCAAATATGATAAGAGATAGACCCGAGGGCCATAGATTTCACTAGTGGCTTCTCTCGAGATAGCATAAGTATTACGGTGGGTGAACAAATTACTGTCGAGCAATTGATAGAAAAGCGCATAGTTATGAGATTATTTAGGCATGATCATGTATATAGGCATCACGTCCATAACAAGTAGACCGACTCCTGTCTGCATCTACTACTATTACTCCACACATCGACCGACTCCTGCCTGCATCTAGAGTATTAAGTTCATAAGAACAAAGTAACGCTTTAAGCAAGATGACATAATGTAGAGGGATAAACACATGCAATATGATATAAACCCCATCTTGTTATCCTCGATGGCAACAATACAATACGTGTCTTGCAACCCTTTCTGTCACTGGGTAAGAACACCGCAAGATTGAACCCAAAGCTAAACACTTCTCCCATGGCAAGAAAGATCAATCTAGTAGGCCAAACCAAACTGATAATTCGAAGAGACTTGCAAAGATAACTCAATCATACATAAAAGAATTCAGAGAAGATTCCAATATTATTCATAGATAAACTTGATCATAAACCCACAATTCATTGGATCTCGACAAACACATTGCAAAAGGAGATTACATCGAATAGATCTCCACAAGAGAGGGGGAGAACATTGTATTGAGATCCAAAAAGAGAGAAGAAGCCATCTAGCTAATAACTATGGACCCGTAGGTCTGTGGTAAACTACTCACAACTCATCCGACGGGCAACGATGTTGATGTAGAAACCCTCCATGGTCGATTCCCCCTCCGGCAGAGTGCCGGCGAAGGCTCCAAGATGGGATCTCGTGGATACAGAAGGTTACGGCGGTGGAAATTGTGTTTTGTCATGCGCTTGGATGTTTTTGGGGTCCGTAGGTATATATAGGAGGAAGAAGTACGTCGGTGGACGCCCGAGGGGCCCACGAGACAGGGGGTGCGCCCTACAGGGGGGGCGCCCTCCTATATCGTGGGAGCCTTGGTTGCTTCTTGACTTGCACTCCAAGCTCTCCGGATCAGATTTGTTCCAAAAATCACGCTCCCGAAGGTTTCATTCCGTTTGGACTCCGTTTGATATTCCTTTTCTTCGAAATACTGAAATAGGCAAAAAAACAGCAATATGGGCTGGTCCTCCGGTTAGTAGGTTAGTCCCAAGAATGATATAAATATGTAAAATAAAGCCCATAAACATCCAAAAGGGGTAATATAATAGCATGGAACAATCAAAAATTATAGATACGTTGGAGACGTATCAAGCATCCCCAAGCTTAATTCATGCTCGTCCTCGAGTAGGTAAATGATAAAAAGAGAATTTTTGATGTGGAATGCTACATAGCATAATTCATAATGTAATTTTCTTCATTGTGGCATGAATGGTCAGATCCAAATGAATACAAAATAAAATTTCATATTGACAAAAGAAACAATAATACTTCAAGCATACTAATCAAAGTAATCATGTCTTCTCAAAATAACATGGCTAAAGAAAGTTATCCATACAAAATCATATAGTCTGGCTGTTTCTCTATCTTCATCACACAAAGTATTTAATCATGCACAAACCCGATGACAAGCCAAGAAATTGTTTCATACTTCAATAATCTCAAACTCTTTCAACTTTCACACAATACATGAGCGTGAGCCATGGACATAGCACTATATGTGGAATGGAATGGTGGTTGTGGAGAAGACAAAAAGGAGAAGATAGTCTCACATTAACTAGGCGTATCAACGGGCTATGGAGATGCCCATTAATAGATATCAATGCGAGTGAGTAGGGATTGCTATAAATATATGAAAGCTCAACAAAAAAAACTAAGTGGTGTGCATCCAACTCGCTTGCTCACGAAGACCTAGGGCACTTTTGAGGAAGCCCATCATTGGAATATACAAGCCAAGTTCTATAATGAAAACTTCCCACTAGTATATGAAAATGACAACATATGAGACTCTCTATCATGAAGATCATGGTGCTATTTTGAAGCACAAGTGTGGAAAAAGAGATAGTAGCATTGTCCTTTCTCTCTTTTTCTCTCATTATATTTTTTTTCTTTTTCTTTCCCTTTTTTTTATTTGGCCTTCTTTTTTTTATTTTTGGCCTTTCTCCCTTTTTTATTTTACATTTTTTTCTTTCTTTTTTTTCTTTTTGTAAAGTCCGAAGTCTCATCCCGACTTGTGGGGGAATCATAGCCTTCATCATCTTTTCCTCACTAGGACAATGCTCTAACAATGAAGATCATCACACTTTTATTGATTTACAACTCAAAGCTAGAACAAGATATGATTCTATATGAATGCCTCCGGCGGTGTACCAGGATATGCAATGAATCAAGAGCGACATGTATGAAAAATATGAAGGTGGCCTTGCCACAAATACGATGTCAACTACATGATCATGCAAAAAGCAATATGACAAAAGTAATGTGTGTCATATGAATGGAACGGTGGAAAGTTGCATGGCAATATATCTCGGAATGGCTATGGAAATGCCATAATAGGTAGGTATGGTGGCTGTTTTGAGGAAGGAGAATGGTGGGTGAATGGTACCGGCAAAAATTGCGCGGCACAAGAGAGGCTAGAAATGGTGGAAGGGTGAAAGGGTGCGTATAATCCATGGACTCAACATTAATCAAGAGAACTCAGGTACTTATTGCAAAAATTTAGAAGTCATCAAAAACCAAAGCACTACGCGCATGCTCCTAGGGGGATAGATTGGTAGGAAAAGACCATCGCTCATCCCCGGCCGCCACTCATAAGGAAGACAATCAATAAATAAAATTGTGCTCCAACTTCATCACAAAGCGGTTCACCATACGTGCATGATACGGGAATCACAAGCTTCAACACAAGCATTCTTTAAATTCATAATCACCCAACTAGCATAACTTTAATGTTACTACCTCCATTTCTCAAAACAATTATCAAGCATCAAATTGATCATAGCATCCAATTCACTTCCTATAATAGTTTTTTTTATACCCAACTTGGATGCTCATCATTCTAGGACCAACTTCATGATAATAGAAAATACCATGCTGTTCTAAAAGACTCTCAAAATAATATAAGTTAAGCATGAGAGACTAGCAATTTCTTCAAAATTAAGACACCACCGTGCTCTAAAAGATATAAGTGAAGCACTAGAGCAAAAACTATCAAGCTCAAAAGATATAAGTGAAGCACATAGAGTATTCTAGCAAATTCTAATCAAATAGGCTTCTCCCAAAAGGTGTGTACAGCAAGGATGATTGTGGTAAACTAAAAGTCACAGACTAATATAATACACGACGCTCCAAGCAAAACACATATCATGTGGCAAATAAAAATATAGCTCCGTTAGTGCCTTCCCGAGGCATCCCCCAGCTTAGGATTTTGGCTATTCTTGAATATCTTGGAGTGCCATGGGCATCCCCAAGCTTAGGCTCTTGCCACCCTTTATTCCATAGTCCATAAAAGCTTTACCCAGAACTTGAAAACTTCACAACACAAAACTCAACAGTAAATCTTATAAGCTCCGTTAGTGAAGGAAAACAAAACCACCACATAAGGTACTGCAATGAACTCATTATTTATTTATTTTGGTGTTAAACCTAGTGTACTCAAACTTCTTTTTGGTTCATATACTGAATTACTAGCCATAGACGCATTGAAATAAGCAAACAACACACGAAAAACAGAATCTGTCAAAAACAGAACAGTCTGTAGCAATCTGTAACTAACGCAAACTTCTGTAACTCTAAAAATCCTACCAAAATTGGAAGTCCTGGACAATTTGTGTATTGAACAGTAGCAAAAATAATCAACGTGAAAGCACGTTCCTGTGATTTAACAAAATTATATTCGTGCACGCAAAGTTTCTGTTTTTCAGCAGAATCAAATCAACTATCATCGTAGGTTATCCTATAGGTTCTACTTGGCACAAACACTAATTAAAAGATAAAAACACATATAAACAGAGAGTAGATGCAAGATTTATTTCTAAACAGGAGCAAAAACAAAAAAACATAAAGAAAATTGGGTTGCCTCCCAACTAGCGCTATCGTTTAACGCCCCTAGCTAGGCATAAAAAGCAAGGATAGATCTAACGAGTGCCATCTTTGGCACTAGATTCATAAGTAGCACGCATGATAGATTCATAAGGTAATTTGACTTTCTTTCTTGGAAAGTGTTCCATGTCTTTCTTTAAAGGAAATTGGAATCTAATGTTCCCTTCCTTCATATCAATAATCGCACCAATCGTTCTAAGGAAAGGTCTACCAAGAATAATAGGGCAAGAAAGATTGCAATTTATATCAAGAACGATAAAATCTACGGGCACCAAATTTATATTTGCAACAATAAGAACATCATTGATCCTTCCCATAGGCTTTTTAATGGTGGAAGCCGCAAGGTGCAAATTTAAAGAGCAATCATCAAGATCATGGAAACCTAGAATATCACATAAACTTTTCAGAATCGTGGAAACACTAGCACCCAAATCACACAAAGCAAAACACTCATAATCTTTAACTCTAATCTTTATATTAGGTTCCCACTCATCATTAAGTTTTCTAGGTATAGAAACTTCCAAATTAAGTTTTTCATCATAAGATTGCAACAAGGCATCGACGATATGTTTGGTAAAAGCTTTATTTTGACTATAATCATGAGGAGAATTAACAACGGATTGCAACAAGGAAATACAACCATTTAAAGAGAAATTATCATAATCAAATTCCTTGAAATCCGAGATAGTAGGTTCAATATTATTAGAAGTTGAGGATTCTCCAATCTCACTTTTACCAAATTTAGCATCAAGATCTAAAGACTCCGAATTCTTGGGACACCTTCTAGTAAAAGTTGATTCATCATCAGTCCCATAATCATCAAAATTCATATTGCAAAACATAGATCTCATTGGAGACGCATTAATAACTTTAAGATCCTCATCATTATTTTCACGGAAACTAGAAGAACACGCTTTTATAAAGCTTTCTTTTTTAGCACGCAATCTAGCGGTTCTTTCCTTGCACTCGTCAATGGAAATTCTCATTACTTTGAGAGACTCATTGATATCATGCTTAGGAGAAGAAGATCCAAGTTTAAGAGAATTAACATCAAGCGAAAGTCTACCAACGTTCCTAGCCAAATCATCAACTTTGAGCAATTTTTCTTCAAGCAAAGCATTAAAATTCTTTTGAGAAATCATAAATTCTTTCACACTATTCTCAAAATAAGAGGGCATCTTATTAAAATTACCATAAGAATTTTTGTAGGAATTTCCATAATTATTAGAGGGATTACTAGGGAACGGTCTAGTATTAAAATTTCCTCTATAAGCATTGTTTCCAAAACTATTCCTACCAACAAAATTCACATCCATAGATTCATTATTATTCTCAATCAAGGAAGACAAAGGCATATCATTGGGATCAAGAGGAGTATTTTTTGTAGCAAACATCTTCATAAGTTCATCCATCTTTCCACTCAAAACATTGATTTCTTCTATAGCATGCACTTTTTACTAGAAGATCTTTCAGTGTGCCATTGAGAATAATTAGCCATATTATTATCAAGCAATTTTGTAGCATCTCCTAACGTAATTTCCATAAGCGTGCCTCCCGCGGCCGAATCTAAAAGATTTCTAGAAGCAAAGTTCAAACTAGCATAAAATTTTTGTATGATCATCCATAAATTCAAACCATGAGTAGGGCAATTGCAAAGCATCAATTTCATTCTTTCCCAAGATTGGGCAACATGCTCATGATCAAGTTGTTTAAAATTCATAATATCGTTCCTAAGAGTGATGATCTTAGCGGGAGGAAAATACTTAGAGATAAAAGCATCTTTGCACTTGTTCCAAGAATCAATACTATTTTTGGGCAAAGACGAAAACCAAATTTTAGCATGATCTCTAAGTGAAAAAGGAAATAACTTCAATTTAAAATATTGTTATCCGTATCTTTCTTCTTTTGCATATCACACAAATCAACAAAGTTGTTTAGATGAGTAGCGGCATCTTCACTAGGAAGGCCGGCGAATTGATCTTTCATAACAAGATTCAGCAAAGCAGCACTGATTTCACAAGACTCAACATCATTAAGAGGAGCAATCGGAGTACTAAGGAAATCATTATTATTGGTATTCGAGAAGTCACACAACTTGGTATTATCTTGTGCCATGGCAACAAGTAATCCAACACACAAGCAAACAGAAAAACGGTAAGAGAAAAGAGACGAGGAGATTGAGAAAGAGAGGGCGAATAAGACGGCAAGGGTGAAGTGGGGGAGAGGAAAACGAGAGGCAAATAAAGTAAATGCGAGGGAGATGGGTTTGTGATGGGTACTTGGTATGTCTTGACTTGAGCGAAGACATCCCCGGCAACGGCGCCAGAAATCCTTCATGCTACGTCTTGAGCTAGCGTTGGTTTTCCCCGAAGAGGAGAGGGTGATGCAGCAAGTGTAGCGTAAGTATTTCCCTTAGTTTTGAGAACCAAGGTAACAATCCAGTAGGAGGCTCCTCAAAAGTCCCACGCACCTACACAAACAAACTGAGAACTCGCAACCAACGCAATAAAGGGGTTGTCAATCCCTTCACGGCCTCTTGCGAAAGTGAGATCTAGTAAAGATAGTAAGATAAGATAAATATATTTTTGGTATTTTATAAGATAGATGCAAAAAGTAAAGATGCAAATAAAGATAGATTGAAAGCAAATATGATAAGAGATAGACCCGGGGGCCATAGGTTTCACTAGAGGCTTCTCTCGAGATATCATAAGTATTACGGTGGGTGAACAAATTACTGTCGAGCAATTGATAGAAAAGCGCATAGTTATGAGATTATCTAGGCATGATCATGTATATAGGCATCACGTCCATAACAAGTAGACCGACTCCTGCCTACATCTACTACTATTACTCCACACATCGACCGACTCCTGCCTGCATCTAGAGTATTAAGTTCATAAGAACAGAGTAACGCTTTAAGCAAGATGACATGATGTAGAAGGATAAACACATGCAATATGATATAAACCCCATCTTGTTATCCTCGATGGCAACAATACAATACGTGCCTTGCAACCCTTTTGTCACTCGGTAAGAACACCGCAAGATTGAACCCAAAGCTAAACAATTCTCCCATGGCAAGAAAGATCAATCTAGTAGGCCAAACCAAACTGATAATTCGAAGAGACTTGCAAATATAAATCAATCATACATAAAAGAATTCAGAGAAGATTCCAATATTATTCATAGATAAACTTGATCATAAACCCACAATTCATCGGATCTCGACAAACACACTGCAAAAAGAGATTACTTCGAATAGATCTCCACAAGAGAGGGGGAGAACATTGTATTGAGATCCAAAAAGAGAGAAGAAGCCATCTAGCTAATAACTATGGACCCGTAGGTCTGTGGTAAACTACTCACAACTCATCGGAGGGGCAAGGATGTTGATGTAGAAGCCCTCCATGGTCGATTCCCCCTCCGGCAGAGTGCCGGCGAAGGCTCCAAGATGGGATCTCGCGGATACAGAATGTTACGGTGGTGGAAATTGTGTTTCGTGATGCTCCTGGATGTTTTCGGGGTCCATAGGTATATATAGGAGGAAGAAGTACATCGGTGGCTGAGGGAGTCCTCGATTAGGGGGTGTCCGGATGACCGGACTAAGACCTTTGGCCGGACTCCCGGACTATGAAGATACAAGATTGAAGACTCCGTCCCGTGTCCGGATGGGACTCTCCTTGGTGTGGAAGGCAAGCTTGGCGATACGATATGAAGATCTCATCCCATTGTAACCGACTCTGTGTAACCCTAGCCCTCTCCGGTGTCTATATAAACCGGAGAGTTTTAGTCCGTAGGAAGAACAACAATCATACCATAGGCTAGCTTCCAGGGTTTAGCCACTCTGATCTCGTGGTAGATCTACTCTTGTACTACCCATATAATCAATATTAATCAAGCAGGAGTAGGGTTTTACCTCCATCGAGAGGGGCCGAACCTGGGTAAAAACATCGTGTCCCTTGTCTCCTGTTACCATCCGCCTAGACGCACAGTTCGGGACCCCCTACCCGAGATCCGCCGTTTTTGACACCGACATTGGTGCTTTCATTGAGAGTTCCTCTGTGTCATCGCCTTTAGGCCCGACGGCTTCTTCGCTGGTCAATCACTATGCGGTCCGGGATGAGACTTTCCTCCCCGGACAGATCTTCGTATTCGGCAGCTTCGCACTGCGGGCCAACTCGTTTGGCCATCTGGAGCAGATCGAAAGCTACGCCCCTGGCCATCAGGTCAGGTTTGGAAGCTTAAACTACATGGCCAACATCCGCGGGGACTTGATCTTCGACAGATTTGAGCCACAACCGGGCGCGCCGCACTGTCACGATGGGCATGATTTAGCTCTACCATCGAACAACGCCCAGAGCGTCGCTCAGGTGTGCGCTCCGACCATTACCTCGGAGCCCACTGCGCTAGTCGGGGACGGACGGTTGGACGCCACCCCGGAAGCTGCAACCTCTACGGTGATAGAGCCGGATACCAGCCTAGTCCTTCGCAAGGCCCGTGACTCCAAGGTGCCGGACTCCGCTCCGGACTCCGTAAATCCCGCACCTCTTCCGATTAAGCCCGATTGGGCTCCGGTCATGGAGTTCATCGCCACGGACGTCTTTCATCACTCGCCTTTTTGCGATATCCTGAATTCATTAAAGTCTCTCTCTTTGTCAGGAGAGCCCTGGCCGAACTACGGCCAACATGGCTGGGATGCGGACGACGAAGAAATTCAAAGCCCACCCACCACCCACTTCGTAGCCACTGTCGACGATTTAGCCGACATGCTCGACTTTGACTCCGAAGACATCGACGGCATGGACGCTGATGAAGGAGACGATCAAGAACCAGCACCTATAGGGAACTGGAAAGCCACCTCGTCATATGACATATACATGGTGGAAACCCCTAAAGCGGGGGATGGCGAGGAAAAAATGGAGGATGATCCCTCCAAGAAGCAACCCAAGAGTCGACGTCAGCGGCGCCGCTCAAAGTCCCGCCAAAGCAAAAACGGCGATTCCGGCACCGGAGATAACAACACGCCAGACAGTGCCGAACACAACCCCCTCCAGCAGGATTCAGTGCAGGAGGACGAAGGAGCCAGCCCTCATGAGAGAGCGGCCGACAAAGAGGTTGAGGACGACAATTATATGCCTCCCTCCGAAGACGAGGCAAGCCTCGACAACGACGAATTCGTCGTGCCAGAGGATCCCGTCGAACAAGAGCGTTTCAAACGCAGGCTTGTGGCCACGGCAAGCAGCCTCAAGAAGAAACAGCATCAGCTTAGAGCTGACCAAGACTTGCTAGCCGACAGATGGACCGAAGTCCTGGCGGCCGAAGAGTATAAACTAGAACGCCCATCGAAGAGCTACCCAAAGCGCAGGATGCTACCCCAACTGGAGGAGGAAGCAACTAAACCTACATCACCAGCGTACGATGCGCCCGATCGGCCACCCCGCGGCCGCGATAGAGAGGCCTTCAGGCCCTCGACCCAAGCCACACCCCGGCACCACTCAAAACATACCAGAGTACGGGGAGACACAACAGACCTGCGAGACATCTTGGATAATAAGGCCAGGCAAACAAGATCGATCTACGGATCGCATGGGCGCCCTGCTTCACATGACGCTAGCCGTCATGCGGGACATAATAAGTACGGCCCGGCCGAATACAACAGACCAAGCTCATCCGAGCTGCATCGTGATATAGCCCAGTACAGGGGCGCCGCACACCCACTATGTTTCATAGATGAAGTAAGGGATCATCAAATCCCCGAGGGCTTCAAACCCGTAAACATCGAATCATACGATGGCACAACAGATCCTGCGGTATGGATCGAGGATTATCTCCTTCATATCCACATGGCCCGTGGTGATGATCTACACGCCATCAAATACCTCCCGCTCAAGCTTAAAGGACCAGCTCGACATTGGCTTAACAGCCTGCCAACAGAGTCAATTAGTTGTTGGGAGGACCTGGAATCCGCATTGCTTGACAACTTCCAGGGCACTTATGTGCGACCACCAGACGCTGATGACCTCAGCCACATAATCCAGCAGCCAGAGGAATCGGCCAGACAATTCTGGACACGGTTCCTAACCAAGAAAAACCAAATAGTCGACTGTCCGGACGCCGAGGCCCTTGCAGCCTTCAGGCACAACATCCGAGATGAATGGCTTGCCCGGCACCTAGGACAGGAAAAGCCAAAATCTATGGCAGCCCTCACGACACTCATGACCCACTTTTGTGCGGGAGAAGACAGCTGGCTAGCTCGTAGCAATAACATAACCAAGAGCCCCGGCAATTCGGATACCAAGGACAACAACGGCAGGTCACGTTGCAACAGGCATAAGCGCCGCATTAACGGCGACAATACTGAAGATACGGCAGTCAATGCCGGATTCAGAGGCTCTAAAGCCGGTTAACGGAAGAAGCCATTCAAAAGAAACCCCCCGGGCCCATCCAGCTTAGACCGGATACTCGACCGCTCGTGCCAGATACACGGCACCCCCGAACAGCCAGCGAATCACATCAACAGGGATTGTTGGGTGTTCAAGCAGGCAGGCAAGTTAAGTGCCGAAACCAGAGACAAGGGGCTACATAGCAATGACGAGGAGGGGCCCCGGCCGCCGAACAACAAAGGACAGAAGGGATTTCCCCCACAAGTTTGGACGGTGAACATGATATACGCAACCCACATCCCCAAAAGGGAGCGGAAGCGTGCTCTCAAGGACGTCTATGCGTTGGAGCCAGTCGCCCCAAAGTTCAACCCATGGTCCTCCTTCCCGATCACCTTCGATCGAAGGGACCATCCCACCAGCATCCGTCACGGCGGATTCGCCGCATTGGTCCTAGACCCAATTATTGACGGATTTCACCTTACCAGAGTCCTAATGGATAGCGGCAGTAGCCTGAACCTGCTTTACCAGGACACAGTGCGAAAAATGGGCATCGATCCTTCAAGGATTAAACCCACAAAGATAACCTTCAAAGGCGTCATACCAGGTGTAGAGGCCAGCTGTACAGGCTCGGTTACACTCGAAGTGGTCTTTGGATACCCGAATAACTTCCGGTGCGAGGATTTAATCTTCGACATAGTCCCATTCCGCAGCGGCTATCACGCCCTGCTTGGACGAACCGCATTTGCAAAATTCAATGCGGTGCCGCACTACGCATATCTCAAGCTCAAGATGCCAGGACCTCGCGGAGTCATCACGGTAAACGGAAACACCGAACCTCTCTCCAAACGGAGGAGCACACGGCGGCCCTGGCGGCGGAAGTACAGAGTAGCCTCTCAAGGCAGTTCTCCAAACCAGGCGTCAAACGTCCGGACAACGTCAAGCGAGCCTGAAGTAATCTACAACAAATCTGGCTGGCATGTTTCAAGCAAGCATAGCAGTGCGGCCCCAACTCCAGCCCCCGCCAAATGGCGATACTGGTACCACGCGTACATAATTATGCCTTAGAGATACCATGGGCATAAGGGGAGGGGCACAACTACGGCACGCCCAGAATGCGGCTCAACCACACTAAGGGGCTCCCTATTTCGCCGTTTTCCTTTTTACACACTTTCAGGACCCAACTATTCGGAAGGCCTGTCCGGCAATACACTCGCCGAACCCACGATGCAACAGCCAGGGAGAGAGCAAGCCACGTCAAATGTCCAGGTGGTCTCTATAACGAGTTTAATACCTGTTTTACTTACAATCCCGCAGCTTTCCCCTGGAGGGGAACATGTCAAATACTCCCATCTCTTGCTTACCGCACTTCTTGTATCGTTCTGCTTTTGCAGCAGCCCTTTTTTAATAAACAATATATAGCTCTTATCTATTATTGTACTTATCTATTTTTTATATACAAATATGTTCAGTCATGACATTCTGCAACCGTACACTTTGGTACGGACAATACACCAGGGGCTTAAAACACTCCATAACTTGGTGTGAGAAGACCGAACACTCTCATGAGTGCGGCACCCCGAACTTATAGCACTATATGCATCGGCTCCGAATCATGTCTTTGGTCAATAATTGGGTTTACCCGGCTCCCATGTTTTGGTACCTTACGTTCCGCATTGTTGGCTAAGGTAGCGCTGGGAGAACTACTGCGATTGTGCCCCAGTTGAGCTGGGTTAACACCTCAGTAGAGAAAGCTAAAATTGACCGTCATGATAGTGCGAGAGACCGGTCGCTGTTCGCGAGGTTTTTTCGAGTCCTTAAAGACTTATGCCGCTTCGAGCGAGGAACCGGACTTATCCAGCCTAGGGGTGGATAGCGCCCCGAACTCGGTCTTCCGAATACTAGGGGCTTCGCCGAAATTTAAAATTACAGAATTCTATGGCTAAGTGAGAGTGATAAAGGATTATAAGTCTGACGGCCTGGTTCGTTGTGCTGAACGCCTCCCTAGATGGACCCAAGAATGGGAACAAGAGCGCTCAGGTTTGTCCCGAACACCCCAGCACTCGTGGCATGGGGGGTCGAAGCCGACGACTTGCATCTCTCAGATTTGATAAACAGCCGCACAGAAGGTAATATTTTAGATTAACAAGCATCGATTAACGCATATTAACAAAGTTTCAGCGTACAGGATAACAAATGCGAGTCTACTCAAAAGTTACATCTTTGGAGCACTCATCCGCTATATGGCGGGCACCCTTCAGAATGCCATTATAATACATCTCAGGCGTACGATACTCCTTGCCCGGCGGTGGCGCGTCCGTCAAAGCTTCTCCGCGTCTAGCTTGCCCCAGTGCACCTTAGCATGGGCAAGGGCCCGATGGGCACCTTCAATACAAACAGAGCGCTTGACACCCTCAATCCACGGACACGCGTCCACCAGCCGCCGCACCAGACCGGAGTAGCTCCCAGGCATGACTTCTCCAGGCCACAGCCGAGCTATGAGGCCCTTCATGGCCTGTTCGGCCACCTTGTGGAGCTCAACCAGCTGCTTCAGCTGGTCGCTCAGGGGCACCGGATGTTCGGCCTCAGCATACTGAGACCAGAACACTTTTTCCGTCGAGCTCCCCTCTTCGGCTCGGTAGTATGCGGCGGCATCATACACACTATGGGGCAGATCGGCGAACGCTCCTGGAGAGCTCCGGATTTGGGTAAGTAGCAGATAATTAACTTTTATATTCTTGCTTTGCATAAAGAATGTCTTACCCGCCGCTATCTTCTTCATCGCCTCGATCTCCTGGAGGGCCTTCTGGGCTTCGGCCTTAGCGGTCTTGGCACTCTCAAGAGCTAAGGCGAGCTCGGACTCTCGAGTCTTCGAGTCACGCTCCAAACCCTCATGTTTTTCCACGAGAGCTTGGAGCTCTTGCCGCACCTCCGCCACCTGCGCCTCCTGCTTCTCTCGCTCGGTGCGCTCCAAGGCCGCACACTTTTCGGCCTTGGAGACCGCCTCCTTCAGGGTCGCCACCTCGGTTGTGGCTCCTGCAACATTTACGTTGGTCCTGTTATTATTTGCAACCAAGTATTTCTATATACATTTCCAGGAGGTACTATGTTCCCTCTTTATCCTCGAGCTGCTTCTTGGCACGGCCGAGCTCGCTCTCGGACCGCTCGAGGCTTTCCTTCAATGCATTGATCTCCGCAGTCAGTGCGGCAGAGGTCAGCAGCACAGCCTCCATTCCCATATTGACACATTTCTATTAGACTCCTGCTTATATCTTTTTAGATCCTCAGCTCGGCTTTTCTTTCTGAACGCCGAACTGGGCATCAGGGGCTACTGTCTATGCGGTAAAATTTCTATATGTTTTTGAACACATACCTCAAAGCCCGTTAACAGGCTTGTACAGGCTTCCGTCAGCCCGCTCTTGGCGGACTAAACCTTCTGAATCACCGCACTCATGGCAGTGCGGTGTTCCTCGTCGATGGAAGTGCTGTTAAGCGCCTCCAGCAAATTGGCCGGCGCCTCCGGATGGACGGAGGTCACCGGCGTTGTAGGCTTACCTTTCTTATGAAGGCGTCGTCTGTCGGGCTCCGGAACCATCGACGGTTCCGGAGCAGTGTCCGGCCCGGGGCCGGACTTAGATCCCGCCGGAGCTTTACCCCCTTTGGGCCTGGAGTCCGAGAGGTCGCCTTGTGGCGCCTCCAGGACCACCTCCTCCTGGTTTTGCCCCTTTCGAGACTCCACCTCAGTGTCGTCTGTAGGGATAGGGGAGGAGGCCGTCGGAAGTGAAGCGCTATTCACATCCGACGAGTCTAGGGATCCACTCAACGAATCGCCGAGCTGATCCCGGGGCGGACTGCATCATTAAATTCAGCATTAGAAGGAACCATGCATCAGAGGAGCGCCATAAGTTATTCGGATATCCGAATACTTACAATTTTGCCAGGGGATTGACCCTGGGTGGCCATTCCTCCCTGCCGTCCTCGGCATTCGAGGCGTAGTCCGGCAGAGGGGTCTTCCCCTTCTTGGACCCTCCGGCCTCCCCAGTTGGGGCGGCCTTCCTTTTCTTTCCTTCCCTCGCGGGAGGGGGAGAGGCTTCTTCTTCTTCTTCCTCTTAATCCTCCTCGTCTTCCGAGGCGGAGGGTGCTTTGGGGCCGTCGGGCGATGAATCCGACACCACCGGGCGCCGAGAACTCTTTCGGGTCCCTGTGGCCTTCTCCTTGGCCTTCTTCTTCGGCACCACGTGAGGTGCCGGAACCAGTAGCTTCGCCAAGTGTGCGTCTGCTGGGCCTTCGGCCAAAGGGGCCGGACAGTCGAACTGTCCGGATGTCCTCTTCCAGTCCTTTCAAAGGAATGGGAGTTTAGATCCCACATAAAGTCACACTATGAAATTCTGGTGTCCCGTGAGGGACTAAATGTAAGCTTACTTCAGAGGCTTGACGTTTGGCGCAGAATCTGCGATCCTCGGTGACGGGAGGGGAGACCTCGAAACTCTTGAAAAGCACCTTCCAGGCATCCTCGTGCTTCGTTTCGAAGAGCTGGGACAGAGTCTGGTGCTGGGCCGGGTCGACCTCCCACAAATTGAAGTCCCGTCATTGACACGGGAGGATCCGGTGGAAGAGCATGACCTGGACTACGTTGACAAGCTTGACCTTCTTGGTCACCAGGTCTCGGACGCAGGTTTGGAGTCCGGTCACCTCTTCCGGATTGCCCCATGACAGGCCCGTCTCTTTCCAAGATGTGAGCCGGGTGGGGATGCCGGATCGAAATTCGGGGGTCGCTGCCCACTTAGGGTCACGCGGCTCGGTGATGTAGAACCACCCCGATTGCCACCCTTTGATGGTTTCCACGAAGGCACCCTCGAGCCAAGTGACATAGCCCATCTTGCCCACCATAGCGCCTCCGCACTCTGCTTGTCGGCCTTTCACAACCTTCGGCTTGATGCTGAAGATCTTCAGCCATAGGCCAAAGTGAGGCTTGATGCGGAAGAAGGCGCGCACACGACGATAAACACCAAGATGTTGAGGATGAAGTTCGGGGCCAGATCGTGGAAGTCCAGGCCGTAGTAGAACATGAGCCCTCGGACGAACGGGTGAAGAGGAAAACCCAGTCCACGGAGGAAATGGGGAAGAAAAACAACCCTCTCATGCGGCCCGGGGGTGGGGATGAGTTGCCCCGCATCGGGAAGCCGGTGCATGATGTCGTCAGACAGGTACCCGGCCTTCCTCAGTTTCTTGATTTGCTCCGGACATGATTGGAGAAGGTTGAGGTGGGCAGTGCGGGCTTGGGCACTGGAGCTCGAGCGCGCAGGGACAGATAAGCAGAGGAGGAAGAAGGCGTGAATGGAAAGGGCGGATTCTTATCCCCTTATATGGACGGCCGAAGCTACGAGCCCCCACCGGCCTAGTAAAACTCGCTTATCTCCCAAGCGCCGTGATTAATGGCGCGGTTGGGTTACCCACACCTGTATTGATGAGAATCCCGGAATAAGGGGACATGATTTCTGCTTTGACGGGACATGCCAGGGAAACCACCTGCTAAACGCGCTGAGGTGGGACAGTAAAACGATTCGAATGGAGGCCTGGCTGTGACATCATGCTATGGAGTACGTCAGTAGATCTGATTGATGCAAATATTATTCTCTCTATGGTGGAATGTGGAACTTATTTTTGCAGAGCCGGACACTATCCTGGTGTTCAACATCTTCTATGGAATATTTGGAGGAGGAAGCCGCCTTGCAATGCCGAAGACAACTTGCGCGCCGGACTCGTCGTCATTGAAGCCTGGTTCAGGGGCTACTGAGGGAGTCCTGGATTAGGGGGTGTCCGGATGGCCGGACTAAGACCTTTGGCAGGACTCCCGGACTATGAAGATACAAGATTGAAGACTCCGTCCCGTGTCCGGATGGGACTCTCCTTGGCATGGAAGGCAAGCTTGGCAATACGATATGAAGATCTCCTCCCATTGTAACCGACTCTGTGTAACCCTAGCCCTCTCCGGTGTCTATATAAACCGGAGAGTTTTAGTCCATAGGATGAACAACAATCATACCATAGGCTAGCTTCTAGGGTTTAGCCACTCCGATCTCGTGGTAGATCTACTCTTGTACTACCCATATCATCAATATTAATCAAGCAGGAGTAGGGTTTTACCTCCATCGAGAGGGCCCGAACCTGGGTAAAAACATCGTGTCTCTTGTCTCCTATTACCATCCACCTAGACGCACAGTTCGGGACCCCCTACCCGAGATCCGCCGGTTTTGACACCAACAGTGGCCACCCGAGAGGCCCACGAGACAGGGGGCGCGCCCTACAAGGGGGGCGCCCTCCTATCTCGTGGGAGCCTCGGCTGCTTGTTGACTTGCACTCCAAGCTCTCCGGATCAGATTTGTTCCAAAAATCACGCTCCCGAAGGTTTCATTCCGTTTGGACTCCGTTTGATATTCCTTTTCTTCGAAATACTGAAATAGGCAAAAAAACAGCAATATGGGCTGGGCCTCCGATTAGTAGGTTAGTCCCAAAAATGATATAAATATGTAAAATAAAGCCCATAAACATCCAAAAGGGGTAGTATAATAGCATGGAACAATCAAAAATTATAGATACGTTGGAGACGTATCAGAAGGCAACTTGGAAAGCTCTTTTAAATAAGAAGCTTCAAGTTGAGCATGAGACTCGGTGAGTTTGATGAGCTCACCCTTGATGACCCTTGAGCCATTTTAGAGGTGCTCAAAATCCTCAAGGAGTCTAGCATGAGCAACTTCAAGCTTAACATTTTTAGTTTCAAAAACATTGGCCACCTCAAGAGCTCTATCATTAGATTCCTTCACTCTAGATAATTCTAGAGCAAAAGTCTCCTCAAGAGATTCCTTGGTGGTTTGTTCAAGCTCAAGAGCTTGAGAGAGGTCCGCAATCTCATTAGCGTAATCATGCTCATGACCTTCCAGTTTATCAATGGTGACCTCATGCTCCTCAAGACGAGATTCCAACTCATCAATATATTTCTTGCTCTCAATAGCAATCGACATGATTTCCATGAAGTTGGAACGAGCAATTTTATTCTTAAGAAGAGCTTTAAAAATCATTTCCCCCTTAATTTTTAGGAGGCAACATCATCATAATCGACATTATCATCACTCTTGCCATCATCAATATCATCACAAGATATATTGGGATTCAAAGTGTGAGATACCTTTGAAGCCTTGGCCATAAGGCAAAAACCAATAGATGATGATGTAGGATCCCTTGAAGCACCATTCAAGACCACATCTTGTTCCATGTAGTGTTGGGTTTCCTCTACATTGTTAGCACAACAACTCGAGGAAATAGATGCATTTTTATCATGGCAACAAGATATAGCAAGCATATCATCATGAGATTTAGTCAAGCAATTTCTACATGATATGCAAGAACTATCAACACAAGCATGTGAAACATTTGGAGTGCTCGAAGTGCTAAAGTCCAAAGATGAAGCATTGCAATAAGAAAGTGATGAAGGATTATCAACAATAAGCCCACTATCATCATTGCAATGAACACCACTACTCACCATGTCATTACCTTGTGGAAAACCACATGTAGGTGAAGTAGAAGAAGTTGAGAACGCAACACGGTCGGAGGTAAGAAAACCACATGAGTTCAAATATAACTACATTGCTCAAAGCATCGAAAAGCACATTAGAAGCTTGTGCATTGAGATAAGAATTTTTCTCATCCTTTAAAGATAAGCTTTGGGGATCCTTTGGAGGAGAAAAACCCATATCTACAATTCGCTCTAAATTTGGGTCCATGACCCTAAAGAGATTAAGCATGTGAATTACCCAAACATCAAAATTTGTGTCATCGAAACTAAGAGTGTCAGAGAATCCTAATCCCCTAGTCGACATCTTTACTCTCTAGGCGGTTAAGCCCAACAAAAAGAGACAAGGCTCTGATACCAATTTAAAGATCGAGGATGTCGCCTAGAGGGGGGTGAATAGGTGCTTTAAAATAATTACGGTTTAGGCTTGAACAAATGCGGAATAAACCTAGCGGTTAATTTGTCAAGCACAAAACCTAAAACAACTAGGCTCACCTATGTGCACCAACAACTTATGCTAAGCAAGATAAGTAACTACGTGATAGCAAGATATACGACAAGAAACAATATGGCTATCACAAAGTAAAGTGCATAAGTAAAGGGCTCGTGTAAGAGATAACCGAGGCACGCGGAGACGATGATGTATCTCGAAGTTCACACCCTTGCGGATGCTAATCTCCGTTTGGAGCGGTGTGGAGGCACAATGCTCTCCAAGAAGCCACTAGGGCCACCGTAATCTGCTCACGCCCTCGCACAATGCAAGATGTCGTGATTCCACGAAGGGACCCTTGAGGGCGGTCACTGAACCCGTACAAATGGCTACCCTTGGGGGTGGTCACCGAACCCGTACACTTTGGCAACCCTTGGAGGCAGTCACCGGTACCCGTCAAATTGCTCGGGGCGATCTCCACAATCTAATTGGAGACCCCGATGCTTGCCCGGAGCTTTACACCACAATGATTGAGCTTCGAACAACACCAACTGTCTAGGGCGCCAAGGCACCCAAGAGGAACAAGCTCTAGGGTGTCCAAACACCCAAGAGTAACAAGATCAAGGGTACAAAGCACCCAAGAGTAATAAGCTTCTCAACTTGTAACTTCCACGTATCACGTGGAGAACTCAAACCGATGCACCAAATGCAATGGCAAGGGCACATGGAGTGCCCAAATCCTTCTCTCTCAAATCCCACTGAAGCAACTAATGCTAGGGAGGAAGATGAGAGGAAGAACAAGAAGGAGAACACCAAGAACTCCAAGATCTAGATCCAATGGGTTCCCCTCACATAGAGGAGAAAGTGATTGGTGGAAATGTGGATATAGATCTCCTCTCTCTTTTCCCTCAAAAACTAGCAAGAATCCATGGAGGGATTGAGAGTTAGCAAGCTCGAAGAAGGTCAACAATGGGGGAAGAACACGAGCTCAAAGGATGAGGTTCATTGGGGAAGAAGACCCCCTTTTATAGGTGGGGAAAAATCCAACCGTTATCCTCACAGCCCGCACAGTGCGGTACTACCACTCCAAGGAGCGGTACTACTGCCGGAGCGGTACTACCACTCGTCCTCACGGCACTACCGCTAGGGATCGCGGTACTACCGCAAAGGGTAGCGGTACTACTGCTTGCGAGCCATACTAAAAAAATACATCCGTGCCTACCACTGCATGACTTGGGACGAGTTTTTGGTCCGGAGCGGTACTACCATTGTAGGAGCCGCGGTAGTACTACTCTGGAGCGGTAGTAAAAAATTACATCCGCTCCAATTCGCTGTAGTACTACTGCAGCCTTTTCAGAACACCAAAACTGCCACAACTTTTGCAAACGGGCTCCGAATTCGATGAAACGAAGTTTGTTGGAAAGCTAGCGATAAGGGCTAACACAATATTGAAAGAAATATCAATAAGAAGAAAAATAGAAAAGGCCCATAAGAAAAAGGTCAGAACCCTTCCTCGGATAAGACTGGTAAGACCTCCAACACCAAAAACATCATAGAAGACGCATGCAAACACCGTGTTCGATGAACTCAAGCTTGTCATCAAGATGACGATAAGCTCTAAGACTCACAAAGACAACCGAACAAGAACCTAGAAACATGATGCAAGGATGCAATGGTTTGAGCTCTCTACTAACAATACGATCAAGCTACCAACTTGAGAGCCCCCCTTGATAATACGGCAAATGATGCTATAACCCGGTCTCCCAACTACCACCACAAGACCGGTAAAATAGAAAACCTATCAAGGGCAAACCTTTGCCTTGCACATGGTCCACTTGAGCTAGATGATGACGATCTTGACTCCCTCGAGTTGGACCACCTTTCTTGATTGTGTTGGCTTGATGAAGACTAGATGATTGCTCCCCCATAGTTCACTATGGGTGAGCCACTCTTCGGCACATCTTCACAAGTCCATTGACACCACAATGTATGGAAAGATTCATGCACTTGATCTCTTTGTGATGCTCCACTTGAACTTGCACATGACAATCTTGATGATGATCACCACTTGATGTCATCCTTTCCATGGGTTGTATAATATCTTCTCTTGACGCAAGCCCATGGATACGTACCTAACCCCACATAGAAATCTCACATAGACCATGGGTTAGTACACAAAGTGCAATGGACAATGCTTACCATACCATGGGATCACTTGATCCCTCTCGGTACATCTTCTACGCTTTGTGAGTTGATCAACTTGATTCACTCTTGACTTAGTCTTGATCAACCTTGAATCTTTGTAACTCTTTTCATTTGGATGATGTCTTGAAGGTAAACTTGAATGATCACACAACCTTCTTCTTCGAGACATGCTTGCAATAAGCTCAACACTCACATGACCAATCTTTGGATAATTCATTAATAGCACCTTGGTCAACTCATAAACTCCTTGAAACCAACACATGGACTTCAAGAAAAGCCTATGGAAAAATCCTTCAAATATAACTCAGGACAACCATTAGTTCATAGAGATTGTAATCAATTACCAAAACCAAACATGGGGGCACTGCAAGTTCTTTCACAATCAATATAAGATTTGATATGGCCATCATCATATTGTGCCTTTGATTTCCATCTCCAAAGCACCATCATGATCACCATCATCACTGGCTTGACACCTTGATCTCCATCGTAGCATCGTTGTTGTCTCGCCAACTATTGCTTCTACAACTATCGCTACCACTTAGTGATAAAGTAAAGCAATTACATGGTGATTGCATTC